>NC_083572.1:110100266-110257766 GCF_027579695.1 Neoarius graeffei
AGAAGATAGTTATTTATAATCATGCGATCTGTTATCACCCAGATGAGGATGGGTTCCCCTCGAGGTTTCTTCCTCATGCCGTCCGAGGGAGTTTTTCCTCACCACCGTTGCCACAGGCTTGCTCATTGGGGATAAATTAAGGATACAATTACCTCATGTTTAAAGTCTTTACATTTCTGTAAAGCTGCTTTGTGACAGTAACTATTGTTAAAAGTACTACACAAATAAACTTGACTTGAATATCGTAGGAACAGACAAATTCGGAATCAAAGGACGAGGAACAGGAAGTAGGAATTCGGAAACCAGGAAATTTAAAAAAAAAAAAAAAAAAAACACCACACAGCTCGCTAATGTGTCGAAACAACTCAATACTTCGCAACCCGAGTTAGTCTTTGGCGTCCTTATACATGCGCGCTGATTGCGCCTTAATCCAGTGCTGGTGTGAGTCATTAGCAGCGTGCATGTGAATCAGTTCGCAGCGCGTGCAGGTGTGACAGAACCCTGTAGATCCAGAATGGTAAGAGACAGAGAAGGACGCTTAGTGAGGAAAAGTTGTGCCCTGCTGCCTTGAACAAAATTTAAATAAACAAGCGTGCTCTGAGAGCACAATACCCCCCGCTGGAAACTCTGCCATAACTTTGGTAAAACACGATTGAATTGAACGAAATTGCAATATGTGTATTACCGACATATAACAAAGAATCCTGTCAAGTTTCGTGAAATTCCTCCAAAAATTGTGAGAGGATTAGATTAGATAGAACTTTATTGATCCCTTTGGGAGGGTTCCCTCAGGGAAATTAAAATTCCAGCAGCATCATTACAGATAAACAGAGAATAGAAAATAGAGAAAACTTCTAGATAAATTAAATTAAGTATTTACATATACAAATATAAAAAAGAATAAGATATGGGGAGAAAAAAGTCCAGCAGGAGAGATATTGCACTTTATATTGCACATTGTCCGATATTGCTTATTGTCAGGCTAGGCTACTGCTCCTTCCTGTCCTCTGTCCTCCTGTTACCCCTCCTCCCCCCCAGAGAGGAGTAGTACAGTCTGATGGCGTGAGGGACAAAGGAGTTTTTAAGTCTGTTCGTCCTGCACTTGGGAAGGAGCATTCTGTCCCTGAACAGGCTCCTCTGGTTGCTGATGACGGTATGCAGAGGGTGACTGGCATCGTCCATGATGTTCAATAGTTTGTCCATAGACTTCTTCTCTGCCACCGTCACCAGAGAGTCCAGGTTCATGCCGACCACAGAGCCGGCCCGCCTGATCAGTTTGTCCAGCCTGGATGCGTCCTTCTTGGATGTGCTGCCCCCCCAGCACACCATGGTGTAAAACAAGACACTGGCGACCACAGACTGATAGAACATCCACAGGAGCTTCCTACAGATGTTAAAGGACCGCAGCCTCCTCAGGAAGTATAGCCTGCTCTGTCCCTTCCTGTACAAGTGGTTGGAGATGATTTCAGAAGCTTCCCGGGACGGATGGACAGGCATCACCACGACATAATCCCCCTTTAGGCCTTTCGGCCAGCGGGGGATAAAAACTGATTGACAGAGTTACAAGTGATTGGGAGAAAAAAAAGCCTGTTTTTCATGGATCTTTCCGGTTCAGTGATCCAGATCAGCACCAAAAGTCATAGCAACACAATTCAGCCTAGAGGTATACTAAATGTGAAATGTGGTGATGATTGGTTGAAAACTGGGGGAGAAATAGCATCCGAAAAAACATTAGGATAATAATAATCATAATAATAAAGAAGAATCATCCTGCGTGAGAGTAACAATTTATGTCAGTGCAGCTAGCGCAAATTAAAGTAAAAGACAAAGTAACAAGAATTCTAGAATCATGTGGAAATGCTTGAATCCAGCTGACTCACATCCTTTATGACCGTCATTTATTTATTTGTTCAAATGGATAGCAGCCACTTTTCCACAGCTGAGCTCCAGCATGTGCTGCAGCGCTCCGTGGTGTCGTACACTCCCTCAGGACTCGAGGATGCGTTCCTCTCCATCCTCCAGCTCGTGTGGAGACGGCATGCTGCCCAGCTGCTGCTGCTTTAACCCCCAGGCCTCAATTCATTACAGTAAATATGTTCCCGGCACAGACCGTAACCCACTTCCGAAAACAGCTCCTCCTGTTTCCACATGCTGAAACTCATCTGACAAAAACCCAAACTGAAATTCATCTGCAGGAACAGAACTACAGCCTGCTGAGGACGGACGGCGTGCCAGTTAGCGAACGCCACAGCGCCACTCTGCAGCCTTAAATATTTTATCAAGGCTAATATAATCAGATTGGATTATATATTAGTTTATATTAGAATTAATACACAGATTAATTACAAATTACATTTCCAGCTTCAGTGCTTTTTTAAACTGCACTGTTAATACGTGCAAGTAAATAACTTTATTAAATACGCTGATTAAATTACACTATTTAATAAGGAACGTGGGCTCCAGCTTGCCCGCGACCCTGTAGAACAGGATAAAGCAGCTAGAGATAATGAGATGAGAGGAGTTCTTTAACAAAATGCACTCATGTGGATGAGCTGAAAATCGCTGATTCTGAAACCGAGGCTGCAGCGTGGTGTGGAAACTCCTTGTAGCTTAATGATGGATGAAGAATGCAATGTCTACAGCAGCTTTTTCCATCATGTTAGCACCTGAAAAAAAAAAAAAAAGCTTTGGGCCTGAATCTAAACTCGCTGAGCGGGACTGGAGAGTGATGCGCAACCTGCGGCTCTGAAAACACTTTCACATGGCACTGCTCATGATGCCACTGCACACTGATTTTATTTACATTTAACTGAACTTTAAAAAACAACAAACAGCAGGAGTGGGATTAAAATCACACACACAGCTTGTATAAAAGTTATATTATAGTGTTAACAGCCCATTAAAGCAAAAGGAATTCAGACTTTTCCCAGCGTAGTCTTGTGCAGAGTCCGAGATATCAGTTATTAACAATTTTCAGAAGGCATATAACGATATACCATGTGACGATGAATCGTAATACCAGGCTTTCGTCTAAACGGGGGAACAGGGGCGCTGCGCCCTCTTACTCTCAGCGTGCGCCCCCTTACCGACTCCGTGAAAACATCCCAGCAACACCACGTGACAATGTGTCTGATCATCAAATACGTTATAATTGCTCCAAAAATATTCCAATCATAGTAGATACACCGCCAGACGGTGCAAAAACAATCCGAATTGGCGTTTTCCAGACTGAGGCGCCATGTTGTTTAGTTGTTTACTTGTCGCGGCTGCTCTCGCGAGATTTGACATGGGTTACATACAAGGTCAGCTGACTTGTAGAGCGAGATTTCTCGAGACTGAATGACCTTTCACCCACCGGCGCGGGAGCTTTTGACAGAAGTAGTTCGCGAGTTGTTTTTGTTGACACTTGGACATTTAAAGATGTCATCCCGCGGCACGAAGCGGAAGAAAGCCAAAGACTGTCCGGGGCAGAAGAAGATTAGGCCAAAAAAAAAAAAAAAAAAGTGTGTTTCCGGTAACATGAAATACTAAAATAAGGTCGGTAGGTAGGAAAGTTTTTTTTTTCTTAATTTTTTTTATTTTGTTCGAAAAAATTAACACAAGTAAACATCTTACAAAATAGTATTTTGGCACAGAATCCTTTATACCACACTTCATAATAAAATAAGTGTTTTAAATCTTTAAACGAATAAAAAAAATATCGCGAGAGTTCGAGTTATTATCTACGGAAGCGATATTTCATGATATTTTCATGTAATAACGTGAAAATAACGTCCTAGGCTAGGCTACTTCCATTAAAAGCAGACAGCCTAGCCTACTGTAGAACTTTGGTCGAGCAAAAACATGGCTGAATCCTGAATGACTCCTATTTGTATAAATAGGGGACTACATAGGCGGCAAAATGTAGTGTTTTTCCCTGCCATGGAAGTGCACTTGTATACTGAAAAGGAAGCAATTTGCATTACAGCCTTGAATGAAGATTCAAAATGGCGGCTCGGCTCAGTTTATGCAGGAGGGCTGATAGAAGTGGCGAAACATTTTACTTTTTATCGTTTCTTTCACAACTTGAATGCGTTGAAACAAAAACCAATGCCGCTTACACTAAAATATCGAGGGAAATTTGTAATAAAAACTTTATGGTCGGCAATTTCGACGCGGAAATTCTCGATCGGTCGGGTTACCGGAAACACACTATTTTTTTTTATTTGGCCTTACTTCTTTCTTTTTCAATGTTGACAGACAATCTGTTACAATTTCCCTCTCAGATAGCCTCAGAATGTCCAATTGGAGCATTTTTCAAAGGCTTTGCACGGCGGGGGGACAACCGGCCCCCCCCCCATGGTGAGCGCCCTCATACTAAATTTTTCTAGAAAAAACCCTGGTAATACAAATTCTAGAAATATTTGAATTGAGGAATTAAAAAGTGAATCGTGATTATCGTCAGGCTGTGTAATCTCTTAGTTTTTCCTCGCTGTAACTGCGTTGTTTAGACAGAGGGCGTTCTATATAACATACAATAGCAGGAATACATGTGACTTCACTGTAGGAGGAAGTAACACAGCTCTAATGCTGCAAAAACACACAAAAACAGATCTAAAATGTGAAAGAGCTGCTGTGTGATTGTGTACAAAAAGATTTAAGGAGTTTTTACAGACTGCTGAAAGATAAAGACTAGAACACCAAGGGCGTAGGAGCTCATCTGGCCTGCCATCAAAACAACCACGACAACCAAAACATCAAACAGAACTGAAATGTGAGAATGTGAGAGAGGACCAACCCCTACGACCAACTGTTTACAACAGGAACATCAACAAAGGACTACATTTTGTTCCCCAAGGGAAGATTGACCCAAAACATCATTCAGAACTGAATTTGCATGATAAATGAGAGAGGAGATACAATTCTAGTCAGAAGAAAATGTGTTAAATTGACTTAATTACTAATTTGTTTGCAAAAAATTGCCAATACAATGACCGAGTGTTGTGCAGAAGGCCGAGTTCTTTCAAATAAAACAATCAGAACTTTCTTCTCTGTGCTCTCACGGAAGGCGGTTGCATTTCTCTCCTCTCCTTTTTTTCCTGCTTGTGCTCTTTGTTTCGTCTCGTCTGCCTATACTTTTTTTTTTTGAGAGACTCTCTCCGCGGGGCGGCACGGTGGTGTAGTGGTTAGCGCTGTCGCCTCACAGCAAGAAGGTCTGGGTTCGAGCCCCGTGGTCGGCGAGGGCCTTTCTGTGTGGAGTTTGCATGTTCTCCCCGTGTCCATGTGGGTTTCCTCCGGGTGCTCCGGTTTCCTCCACAGTCCAAAGACATGCAGGTTAGGTTAACTGGTGACTCTAAATTGAGCGTAGGTGTGAATGTGAGTGTGAATGGTTGTCTGTGTCTATGTGTCAGCCCTGTGATGACCTGGCGACTTGTCCAGGGTGTACCCCGCCTTTCACCCGTAGTCAGCTGGGATAGGCTCCAGCTTGCCTGTGACCCTGTAGAACAGGATAAAGCGCCTAGAGATAATGAGATGAGACTCTCTCCGCATTGAATTTCTAAACTAAAAAAAGCATGGATTTGATAAACTGGTCTCCTAACGAAATTGACACAGTTTCTGGGTTCGGGTGAACCCACCTGTCCTGCCGGAACGTCTGTGGAGGACATTGAAGATATCTACCTATTCGGAACCATGATTACCAGACTTTTGCTGATTGGATTAGGCATCGCCCTAGTATATCGAGGAAATCAGACAACGGTGACAGCTGTTCAAAGCCCCACAAAGCTGCCCGATATGATTGAAGCGGTGGTTACCATGATTACCAGACTTTTGCTGATTGGATTAGGCATTGCCCTAGTATATCGAGGAAATCAGACAACGGTGACAGCTGTTCAAAGCCCCACAAAGCTGCCCGATATGATTGAAGCGGTGGACAAAGCTGTCGGCACTCAGACTGTGGCAGAACTTGAACCACAACATGGTTGTCATCTTGGAGACGCTTTCGGCTTTGCAAGGAATAAGTATTTCGGAGACCAGATGGAATTGAACAGAAATGGACAGATATGGACGAAATGGACAGATATGGACGAGTGGTGTGGACGTGTAAAGACTGTGTCTGTTCGAAAGACCAAACAATCTCTATCTTATCGACATTCGGCTCCCTGAACAGCACTGGCCTCGATCAAGGCCGTTGCTGGGGCAACATTTCCCCCAGAAGGTCACTGCTGGGAGACACTCTCGCATTCCTTCTCCAATTTTCCGCGGTCGCCGTTTTTCACCCCCAGTGTGACAAGCGGGTGCGTGACCAGCACTGCTTGCATGGCTGCAGGAGCGGACGGCTGCTTGCTTGCGCTGGGTTACCTCTACCTCCTCCCCTCCTACCCCCTTACCCCCCACCCCTGATTGCCCCCTCCTTCCCCCCTTCCCCCCCTCAAGTCCCATGTTTTAAAGTGTACTTGTGTTATTGTGTGCTTGTGCGGAGGTTTTTAAATGTTCCCACACTGTACTCCTGATAGGAGCATAGTGGGGGGGGTGTTCTTTTTCCCTCATCTTTCCTCATGTTACTACTGTGTTTCTTTTTCTTTTATCCCTGTCTTCCTGTCCTGTTCCCCCTCTGTAAGGACAGGTTGATGGTCAATTTCACTGGTAACAGTGATAATAAAGGGTTCATTCATTCATTCAAATCCATTGAGAACGGAAGGAGGAGACACGATTTAACTGAAAATAAACAAAGCTGTAAACAAATTGTTTACTACAGGTAAATCAACAAAAAAAGACAAGTTTTGTTCCTCGAGGGAAGATCGACCCAAAACATCGATCAGAACTGAAAATCACATGACAAAATCAGAGAGGAGATACAATTCTAGTGAGAGGCCTGGAAAATTCATTAATTTGGCCTAATTAGTAATTCGTTAGCAAGAAATTTGACAAAACAACCACCAAGTTTTGTGTGGAGAGAGGAGTTCTTTCAAACAAAACAATCAGGATGGAAATCTGTGGAGAACTGACGGAGGAGATACGATTTAACTGAATTGTGGACGACGGATGCCACGCCCTGGCAACAGCTCATCGACCTTAAGAGACGCAAGTGGAGGGAATACAAATGCTCATAAAAAAGTTTATTAAGAAAAGCAATATTTGTTATTAATGTTTTTCATTTTTTAATAAAAATAATATTTTAATTAATAGTCTATTTTATTTTTTTCGCGGTCTGGTTTCCATCAAATCCTGTGCTCTGATTGGCTGGCGAGCGGGTCCGTATCCTACGAAACGGACCCCAGTTACAGACCTCTGGTGACTCGCTTGTTCACAACAACAAACATAGTAGCATTTTTTGTCAACATTTATCTTTTTTTTAATAAAATATATATTTATAAGACTATCAAAAATCTTATAAATTTTTGCCAGCATTTCTCAGGAGAATAGCATTAATTTTACAGCATGGATAGCGATAACGACAGTGTTCACAGCGAGAGCGAGTTTTACTACCCTGAGGAAGAAGAAATAAAAGAAAACATTTCAGGAGAAAGCTAAAAACCTCTAACTTGCTAACGCCGAGCAAAAACATGGCTGAATCCTGAATGACTCCTATTTGTATAAATAGGGGACTACATAGGCGGCAAAATGTAGTGTTTTTCCTGCCATGGAAGTGCACTTGTATACCGAGGAGGAAGCCATTTGCATTACAGCCGTGAATGAGGATTCAAAATGGCGGCTTGGCTCGGTTTTCCCTTTCAGGCGCTCTCGTTTTCTGTTAGAATTTGGTAAAGAAAAAAATAAACGTATTAATTACCAGCTAAAGGTCGGTCCGTATGGTGAAATACCGTGACCTCGGCCTTGAATACTGACCTCAGCCCAGAGGGCCCCGCTCAGTACTTTCAACACACACACACACACACATTATAGGAATATTTAAGTTGATAAAGAATAGGAAAATAAATGTTGCGTTTTTCATAATAACGTTTGCTTCATTTAATTTTTTTCAAAAATATCGGAAAATCGAATCATGAACCCAATATCATGAATTGAACTGAATCGTGAATTAGATGAATCGTTACATGCCTAATTTTCAGACTAACACTTCGTGGCTTTCTTTAGTCTCCGTCTCCAGGCTTTTATCCACCAGCAGACTCCTCGACATCCTCACACCAGCCACCAGTGACCGAGTCACTCCACCGGTCTGTGGTCCTGTAACGCAAGCAGTAAAGCGTACCTCTGAGTTCTGTCCGCTCATATAGAGCTGAGGTAGTTCCTGCAGGGTCTCCGCAGACACGTCTTTGTCCAGCGTGCCGGTGATGAGCTGCGGGAACGCTGAGAACATCAGGTTGAAGAAGATCAGATACCACTGATCGATCATGGCCGAGCCGGAGAAGCCGCAGTAGAACTGATACCAGAAGATGAGAGCCACAAACATCTGAACAGAGGACAAAAAAAAAAAAAAAAGGAGGATGAAACAGTGACTCGTTCAGCCGATGATCAACAAAACAAAATGTTTTCATTCCACGGAGACACCAGAGTGGACAGAGGGCACCACAAACAGCTGAGATGCAGGATGATAAACCATGTACATAATCACTTCCATCAGCCACACACCACTGAACGGTTAGCTACATTAAAGTGGCAGTGGGTAACTTTAAAAAAACAAAACGTAACAGTAATCTGAGCTGTGAACTCTGACCTTGTTTGGTTGCTATTAGCTTTACTGTATCCCCTAAACACCAAATAATTAAGATGGTCACTGACTGCAAAGTCATCTGAAATTTTCAAAATTTATTGCGTGTGGCATTTTCCTGTTTTGCAAGAACAAGATCATGTGGACGAATGAGATGTGATCATTTTGATGATCATTCTGAAGGTCACTTCTCTGTTTTGGGACCATTTTCCTCCCTTTTGAGGTAAACAGTACGGCCCGACGGAAACCGGAAACAGCCAAACGCGAGGGAGGAGCTTTAACTAATTAGCATAACTATGAAACTGCGTCATACCAAGACAGCGATGCCACCAAGAAAACATCACGACTCTGCATCGACATCGCCTTGGAGAGTTTTGAGTCGCAGGGATTTGTGTAATTTGTGGCTGACCATCGTGAACAGATCCGTGAAACAAAACATATACGAATAGTTATATCTTTTCTCTGTTTCTGCTTTGTGTTCTCATTTCTTTCTCTGTAAGATCAAAACATTAGGTGTAGAACTCCATCATCGACTCGCTACCATGGAGTCGAGCCCATGGGTTCTAAGGCTAAGATAGCTAAGCGCTAGCTAGAATGATTTAGTGATCTGTCCAGAAAATTATGTCATCTCTCTACCCTTGCTCTATCTTACAGTTGCTCTCACTAGGCAGGATTTTCCTTTGCTTTTCCGCTGGAGGGAGAGCCGAGTCCACCATGTTCACCCACGCTGACTTGTTTTGGTTAAAAGTAACTCAAACAGACACGCCCCGTGATGGTCACATGATTTGATATTGCTGCTCACTTGCTTAAGCGATCTCCGGAATCATTAAACATGGGGCGCTTTTTATCTTGGCAAAACATTTATACACAGGATACACGGAGTGTGTGCAGCAGCGCAACATCTGGAAACTCCAACAGCAATAGAAATAGAACATTTTACCCAGAATTCAACTTTGCACTCAGCACCTTTAAAGCCTGATTTAAAATCAGATCAAAATAACTGGAGAAAGTGGAAGGGAGATCGTAGCTAGTTAGCCAACACGAGGCCCCGCCTGTCCATTAGGGGATTACCTAAAGCCCTTTAATGCCCCCCCAGTGCTCCATGTTATATATTTTTATCTTTTAATACAACCCCGATTCCAAAAAAGTTGGGACAAAGTACAAATTGTAAATAAAAACGGAATGCAATGATGTGGAAGTTTCAAAATTCCATATTTTATTCAGAATAGAACATAGATGACATATCAAATGTTTAAACTGAGAAAATGTATCATTTAAAGAGAAGAATTAGGTGATTTTAAATTTCATGACAACAACACATCTCAAAAAAGTTGGGACAAGGCCATGTTTCCCACTGTGAGACATCCCCTTTTCTCTTTACAACAGTCTGTAAACGTCTGGGGACTGAGGAGACAAGTTGCTCAAGTTTAGGGATAGGAATGTTAACCCATTCTTGTCTCATGTAGGATTCTAGTTGCTCAACTGTCTTAGGTCTTTTTTGTCGTATCTTCCGTTTTATGATGCGCCAAATGTTTTCTATGGGTGAAAGATCTGGACTGCAGGCTGGCCAGTTCAGTACCCGGACCCTTCTTCTACGCAGCCATGATGCTGTAATTGATGCAGTATGTGGTTTGGCATTGTCATGTTGGAAAACGCAAGGTCTTCCCTGAAAGAGACGTCGTCTGGATGGGAGCATATGTTGCTCTAGAACCTGGATATACCTTTCAGCATTGATGGTGTCTTTCCAGATGTGTAAGCTGCCCATGCCACACGCACTAATGCAACCCCATACCATCAGAGATGCAGGCTTCTGAACTGAGCGCTGATAACAACTTGGGTCGTCCTTCTCCTCTTTAGTCCGAATGACACGGCGTCCCTGATTTCCATAAAGAACTTCAAATTTTGATTCGTCTGACCACAGAACAGTTTTCCACTTTGCCACAGTCCATTTTAAATGAGCCTTGGCCCAGAGAAGACGTCTGCGCTTCTGGATCATGTTTAGATACGGCTTCTTCTTTGAACTATAGAGTTTTAGCTGGCAACGGCGGATGGCACGGTGAATTGTGTTCACGGATAATGTTCTCTGGAAATATTCCTGAGCCCATTTTGTGATTTCCAATACAGAAGCATGCCTGTATGTGATGCAGTGCCGTCTAAGGGCCCGAAGATCACGGGCACCCAGTATGGTTTTCTGGCCTTGACCCTTACGCACAGAGATTCTTCCAGATTCTCTGAATCTTTTGATGATATTATGCACTGTAGATGATGATATGTTCAAACTCTTTGCAATTTTACACTGTCAAACTCCTTTCTGATATTGCTCCACTATTTGTCGGTGCAGAATTAGGGGGATTGGTGATCCTCTTCCCATCTTTACTTCTGAGAGCCGCTGCCACTCCAAGATGCTCTTTTTATACCCAGTCATGTTAATGACCTATTGCCAATTGACCTAATGAGTTGCAATTTGGTCCTCCAGCTGTTCCTTTTTTGTACCTTTAACTTTTCCAGCCTCTTATTGCCCCTGTCCCAACTTTTTTGAGATGTGTTGCTGTCATGAAATTTCAAATGAGCCAATATTTGGCATGAAATTTCAAAATGTCTCACTTTCGACATTTGATATGTTGTCTATGTTTTATTGTGAATACAATATCAGTTTTTGAGATTTGTAAATTATTGCATTCCATTTTTATTTACAATTTTTACTTTGTCCCAACTTTTTTGGAATCGGGGTTGTATTTTATTCCTCATATTTTCCAGGATTCAGAAATTATCATTAAAACTTACTTTCTAGATATCGTGATTTCTGATGCCCATAACGTACACAAGCTAGCTTGCTAAAGACTGACGTTTCGATTGACGGATCGAACATCCTCATCAACTCACGTTGCCATTTTTGGTCAACGAATTTCTGCAAAACAGTAATCATCGAAAACGGAGAAAAAGAAAGAGAAGACGACGATGCGAAGAAGACATACTTGCCCAAAAGACATTGAGGTTGATGTTATGATGTGATTAGAAAGCTAACTCCTGATTGCTAGCTCATGTTCCAAAGACGAGGACTTTCCAGCAGCAGCTACTATTATCAAGTCCGATTGTTTAAAATGTAGCTAGCTACTTCGCATGTTAGCCAAGTTGATGTTAGTGAAGTTGATGATCTTTTGCTAGCTGGCTAGGTGAGCTGGTAGTGCTGCTGTGTGTCATCGTAAGCTACGTAGTCCAAGAATTAGCTTTCGTACATTATCATATCTAGCTAGTACACATTAGCTACGTAGCCTGGCTGGTCCTTTTTCAGCAGGAGGGAGACGACATTTGTAAAAAGATACTTTGGCTACGTCATGTTATTAAATGAGAGCTAAACATGCAAGTTTATCTGCTTAGTTACTATGACAACAGAAGTCTTAAGCAGGTTTTACCGGTTTATTAATTTCTACCCATTTACTAAGGTTCATTTTTTCACGAATATTCATTTTGGTTGAAGCATGAATCCGGATTTTAAACGAACTGCGGGTCCTTACAGCGTTTTTGTAGAAGAAGTAGAGGATCATGTTGGCCAGACGAGAGTAACACCAGTGCCCATGAACCAGGAGGAGCTTCTGCAGGTACTGAAAGCGAGGAAGAGCAAAATCGCTGGCCATCACCGCCTGCACACACAACGAGAGAACATCAATCAGTGTGACACACTAACACACACCACAAGCACCACGAAGCGTGAAGAATCCTCACTGCTGTGCATGTTCTACAGTTCATTCATTTACACCATCATCTTCAGCACTAAACTCTACAAATAAACGAGGAGGGGGAAATAAATCTCAGTGGAACCGCGTGAGGATAGAGTGAAGCGTCCAAACACACCGGGGCTCCACAGGATCAAATGGAGATCAGGTTTTAATGGGGGAAAGACTGTTAATCATGGACACTGTGCTCAGTGGGGAGGAAATGGAGCAGCTCCACACCAGCAGGGCCAAATCATTCATCAGCACTGAGTCCAGTTTAACTGGCTGATGGAGTGTGGGGCAGATGTGCTCACAGTGCAGTAACTCACCACCCCACCCCACCCCCGCGTGCAGGGTTCACTGGTGCCGTTATTCATTTGAATAAATGTTTGTGCCTGTGTTCGGGACACGCCCTCTGGGACAGAGACGGAGCTGGTGGGAAGAGGGACAGGGAGGAGATCGGGTACCGTCAGTGACCCACAGAACCCAGAGTGATGTGGAAAGTGTAAAGTGTGATGTATAAAGGTGAAAGGGTTAAGTGTCAATGAGAATGTAATGCACAAAGTGTAAAGGGAATTTTAATTATTTGACAGGAACAACGGACAGTTAGTAACTGCCTCAGAACTGGCTAGAAAACTAAATTTCATCTGCACTACATCAGTCCTTAGAGGGGAAAGGACACAGTGTTAAAGGACACAGTGTAAAAAGGACAGCATTGAAGCGTCAAGGACAAACCACGAAGGACAAAGCGTGAAGGACGCAGCGCTAAAATGACGCAGCATCGATGTACAAAGCATAAAGGACGCAGCGCTAAAGGACAGTGTTAAAAGTCAAAGCACAAAGGACGCAGCGCTAAAGGACAAAACGCTAAAGCATGCAGTTAAAAGACAAAGCGTAAAGGACACAGCGTTAAAAGACAGTCTAACGTGAAAGTGTGAATAGTGTAACTTTACCCTTTAATGCATAAAAGTGTGAAAGCATAAAGTTCACACTGTAAGCTATAAAGTCTAAAGGATAAAGAGAACAGAAATGTTAAGAGAACTCTGTAAAATGTGGCACAGCTGTAGATGTTTAAACAGAGATCATGCTGATGGAAAACACAAACTGTACAGCATCAGAAAGGTTCAATTCCCAAAGGCTCTTCTGTTTCATTCAGCAGGAAGAGAACATGGTGATTCAGCAGAGAGAGAGAGAGAGAGAGAGAGAGAGAGAGAGAGAGAGAGAGAGAGAGAGAGAGAGCGCAAGCTGATTCAGCGGTCCTGCTTTACTGAACATCTCCTCTCAGCTCTGTCCTTACCTGCATACCCTCCTGCCCCGAGATACCCACACCAACATCTGCCACCTGGATCATACTGACGTCATTCGCCCCATCACCTAGGATCGGAGAGAGAGAGAGAGAGACAGACAGACAGACAGAGAGGAGGCGAGAGAGAAAGAGAGAGTGTGTGGAAGGACAGAGCGAGACAGAGGAAAGAAGTATAAATTAGAACTAAAAGAAATGAAAACACGTGTTTCCACTACAGGAACCTTTTCAGGAATCGGAGGAAATGAGGTTAATTCTACTTCCTGTCCTAGAGCTGGTGCTTTCACACAAACTAGTGAGGGCGGAGCCTGCTGGACTGAAGGGCACCGATTGGTCAAAGCGAAGCTTTACAGTTGCTCATCCTCTTACTCAAAAACAAAAAACAGAAATTTCCAAAAGTGCTAACCCCCCCCAAAAAAAAAAAAATCCCGTCTCTAAACAATAATCTTTGCTTAAAATGTTCATTTTTATCTCAATGTGTGTTTTATTTTTGTACCTATACTGTTTTTGTGTTTTGTTTTTTTAGGGTGTATTCAGACCAGGATAGTTCGATAGTTCACTTGCTTTGGTCCGAACCAAATGTTTTTTTTTATTTTTTCATTTTGGTGCGGTTCGCTTTCACACTGTACATTTTAGTAAGCGGACCAAAATCTGTCAACAAAGCCACGCGCCCCGAGGTCGTTCAGCTATTGGTCAGAGACGACACGCGCACAAAGCGTTAAGTTCAAAAGTAGTCACGGAGGATAGCGCTGATGAGCGCACATCATGTTGTGACAGTTCTGGCTCTTCACGCAAGTCGCTAGTACCACCACTTTTTGAAAGAATGTCCCTGATTTTAATGTAGGTCTGACGGAGTTTCTTCACTTTTAGCCGACATTGTTCTGGGGAGCGCGTGAACCCCTTCTCCTTCATTTTCTCTCCAAAAGCTCAGATATGTGGATATCTGCCCATATATCCACAAGGGTACGCATTTCTTCCTCGGCCCACGTTTGCCCACTACTCATTTTTTGTACTCTGTAGTCTACCATCTGGCAAGGCACGCTGCAATACAGATGTGCATGGGGAGTTGAACTCTCGTGGTTACCAGAGGACTAGCCCCCCACTGTAACCCTAGCTATGTAATAGGCGAGAGGCCGAGGGCTACGGAAACGGAGATCGGCGCCGCCCGATGTGCCACCATCAGAGTTGGGCCTGGTTAGTACTTGTGTGGGAGACTGCCTAGGAATACCAGGTACTGGGCATGGGAAGGACTTTGACTTGACTTGTAGTCTAGCCTACCACTGGTCTGAATGACTGAACGACTGTTGTAAGGTTCCCTTGACAACCGAAACAGTGTTTGCACTTTGCGGTGGAGTGTCAAGACTCTGTTTCCCATAATGCTCGACAAACGACGGAAGCTCCTGAGGTACAAAAAAGCAAAACTGTGGGATTAGGTCCGGTCTGCTTTCACACCTCCAAAAGATCCGCACCAGGGTTCCTTTGGTCCGGACCGAGTCCGACCTTGCAGCTCGGTCTCGGTCCGCTTGTTTGGTCCGGACCAGAGTTCGGTGGTTTGTATTCAGACCAACCCAAAAGGTCCGGACCAAGGGAAATTTGGTTCGTTTGGTCCGGACCAAACAACGTAGGTGTGAATACGCCCTTAAACAAAACCTTTCAGTAGTTGTGTTATCAGACATCCCAACCTGCAGAAACTCATTTCAGGGAGGTGTCGTGACGCATGACTTTTTACCCCATCAGCAGGAGGTGGTGTCACGACACGTCCCTGAAATGAGTTTGGATGTCTGTAAACCAATCAGGATGCTCTTTGTCTAGCATGCGCTACATGAACAGTCTCTCTCGCTCTCCTTCGCGCACTCCATCATATGCGCGATGCAGACATTAATGTTTCGCGTGCACGCTCTTGCTCGCTTGCTCTAGATTCCGGGAGATATTCTCCAATTTGCGGGCATCAGGGAGCCGCTATCAATATGTGGGAGATTCCTGGAACTTCAGGGAGACTCGGGATGTCTGTGTTATAACAGATTCGGAGGAGTGGCCTCGGTTTAGTTTGTGATGTCACAAAACTTGACCTGAACCAATGATGTCTAACATGCAAATGAACAGAGGATGACGACTTCAGCCACAGAAACAGAACCCGAGAGCTAAACGAGCGAGCTACGGAACGAACACGAGTGATGAACAAATCTGTTGTCATGGTAACAGTGCAATGTATTTTTACAGTTAAATTAATTGTGAACAATCGAGGATATAAACCGATCCATCGACCTGCGGCTAATGTGAGCTAGTTTACTAGCGGTTAGCGAAGTGACTGGCTGTATGCCACAGCAAGAGGACACTTAATTTGCATACTAATGCATATTCATATGTGCTGGTGGTTTTAATGAGGTCTAAAAGTGTAGAATAAAACTGTTTATTTGTTATTTCTTGTACTTCAAATGTGATCGTGTGTTTTTAACGTTGAGTCAGATTTCACTTTCATCCCCCTCAGGTTCATGTTGCTGTGATTCAGTTGGAAAAAAACAGGAAGTAAAACACAAAGGTGTGAAGGTCAAACAGGGACAAAAACAATCGCTGTTTACGAGACACCACCAAACCTATTCATCTGGCAATTTTTTTGAAGTAGTGGCCAAATTATTGTTAAGGGAGAAGCTTTATAAGTAAAGAAATAAAACAATCCGTATCACGCTGATGAAGGAAAATAATCCATGAGGGTGTGGTGCAATGAAACAGTCACTGTTACCACAGCGAGGTTGATTATTTTCCTATAACAGCACTTCTACGAGGGTTTTATTCCTTTTCCATTGCAGCAGTTTGAAGATGTTGGTCTGTTACAGTGCTGACACTGGAGACTCCTTCTATAAGCATTAAATAAACACGCCCTTAAAGGAAACTTCACAGCATCAGTGACGGTTTAACGCTTTTATCTGGAGCGTCTGCTGTACAAGTCCCAGTGTATGAACTTTTTACGGCTCACACACACACACACACACACACACACACACACACACACACACACACACACACACACACACACCACTGAGAGACGTTTGGACCTTTGCTAATCTTTTTAAATTAGCATTTCAACATTACAGCACAAACGCGCCCGTGTCATTAACTCAAACATGACATTAAAAACCTTATTAACGAGACAGACACGGGAGAACATTTCAATCCTGCCGTGACCTCTGAACATCAGCTCTCCTCTGGATCGCTCGCTCAAACCATCTGGATAATTAGCAATGCTGCGTGAAATTGTGAAATAAAGCACCTCAGCAGTGAGTCGAGTGAACACACGGCACGACCCATCCCGAGCACGCTGGAAATGTCTACTGCTCAGAAACACACACACACACACACACACACACACACACACACACACGCCTCGAAATTTAACGTGCAAGAAAGTGTGGAATAATAAAAGAAACCGGGCCACGACAGTGATTAATATTAATATGCTGGGGGTTTTAGTGAATCGGAGAATACAGAACATCAACTGGAAAATAAACGGGTGTTTTGCATTTTAGTAATAAATAAGTAATAAATAAAGCAGATTTTTTGTCTCTTTTTCAAGTCTTAAATTTTTTTTTCTTTTAGAGTATTTGTTTTCACTTGTACTGTATCTGTAGAAAGTTCATGCTTTTGGGTGATCTTGGGATGGGTGGATAGGTAGATGGATGTAGGGTTGGTGTGTGGATGAATGGTGGATGGGTGTATGGATGGATTGAAAGATGGCTGGATAGATGGAGTAATAGATGAAAGGATGGATGGATGGGAGATGGTTGGATAAATGGGTAGATGGATGGACAAGGATGGCTGGATGGGTAAATGGATAAGTGGGTTGATGGTAGGGCTGCTCGATATTGGAAAAAATCAATATCACGATTTTTTCAGTAAATATCGATATCGCGATTTTTAAAACGATATTTATACACCTTTTTTTTAAAGCCCTGATCATCAACACCTGAGGCACCGGGCCACATTTTTATAGTACAGGCCTCATAGGCTACCTGTCAACCCTTCCCGTTGTACCCTGAAACGCCTTTTACTTAAACTATTTACTGTGCAAGCGCGTACTTTGCATAGGTCCTATAGCCTGCACAAGGCTCACGTTCTCCTCACTCAACATTTCCGATCACAGAGGATGGAGCCAGCGCTGGTATTACCAGTGATTACTGCGTAACGTCCGCACTGGCTCGTAGCCAGCCAAGGATAAAATCTCTCTCTCTCACACACACACACACACACACACACACACACACACACACACACACACTACAACGTAAGCTTGTGTGTTGTTAAGACACCAACATTAAACACGCACACACACGGACTGGCCATCGGGAGTAGCGGGAGTTTTCCCGATGGTTCAGTGTGGGCCGGCGGAGAAAAAAAAAAAAAGTTGCGCGCTGGCCTTTAATATGATAAGCAATGTTAACAGTTTCTTTAAGAAACTGTTAACATTGCTTATCATATTAAAGGCCAGCGCGCAACTGTAATAAACAATGTTAACAGTTTCTTAAAGAAACTGTTAACATTGCTTATCATATTAAAGGCCAGAGCGCAACTGTTTTTGTTTTTTTTTTTCTACGCCGGCCCACACTGAACCACCGGGAAAACTCCCGCTACTCCTGATGGCCAGTCCGTGTGTGAACACGCACAATATAGAGACAAGTCCTTAAGAATTAACATACATGAAAATAGCTCAGCGGCATGTAAACATTCCCTGAAAGTGTAGGTGGCACTGCGGCTAGATGCTACGTGAAATGGCACAAGGCAAACACCATGCGTCGCTCAGTCAACAGACAAAATCCACGAACCCAGTAGTCCTCCTACTACTGTGGGTTAGTGTTCTGTGGCCTAAAACACCCTACGCACAGTCATTCCAAAACATCCCCACTAGTTGCAGGTTATGTCTCAAATACAGATATGCGTTGTGGATTAAGCGATCTATTTTCAAGCATCAGGCTTCTCTTCCTTCATCTTCCAAATGTGGACTCCGCTATCTTTTTGGCATGTCAGCATTGAAATACCATTTGCAGAGATATTTCACTCGCCATTAAGAAAAGTAAAAGCAACACATGATTAGGGCTACATGATTAGCAGGGGGACACCGTTTTAAGCGCACGGAATTTTAAAAACAATGTAATTACATCTGAGTCCGTCTACATCGCGCAATAAACCCGTCCTTAGCAGAACCTACTTCAAAGCATGATGCGAGCTGCAGATGCACAAGTCAAAATCAAATGAACCCAAGTAAACATGCCGCGGCGGGCAACATTAATAACCAAATTGCCTTACCTTAAAACGCTGCCTTGACCACAGGACGACTCGCAATTATTCCACTTAAATCCACACGGTTTAACACATCTAACACAGCTAGCAAGCTGGATATGTGCTAATATTGTTGTGCTTGTTTTCTTCCGTAGATGCCATTTTTACATTACCCAGTCCCACATCCAAAAATATGACGTAAATATATGTTAATTGTATTATTATAACTATTAGCAAGCAAATCAAACAACATATTAAGAAATCAATATATCAAATCACCCGACACGTATGAAAACAGAAGAACTGATTTTTTACTGTTGCGGAGATATCGCGGGAGTAGAATGGATGACGTATGCAAGGCTACGGTGTGCCTTAGGGGACAGAAGGGTTCGTTTTACCTTACTGTCACGTCAATGTTATTGTTGTTTTATTGCCATTGTAGAAATATTGTGCACGTCCCTTTCGACAAATGACAAAAAATCGTTTCATATCGATATTATGAATTTTGATATCGTTTGACACCAATATCGATATCGTGATAAAAATACGATATATTGCACAGCTCTAGTTGATGGATGGATGGACCAAAGGTGGATGGATGGATAGGGAGATGGTTGGAGGGATGGGTAGATGGATGACTGAATGGATGGATAGGTAGATGGATGTAGGGTTGGTGAGTGGATGGATGGAGGGATGTGCGAATGGATGGTGTATGGGTGTATGGATGGATTGACAGGAAGGTAGTTGGATGGATGGATGGATGGATGGATGGATGGATGGATGGATGGATGGATGGATGGATGGAAGGAAAGCTGGATAGATGGATGGATGGTTGGCTGGCTGGATGAGTAGATAGATGGATAAATGGATAGGTGGGTTGGAAGATGGATGGACAAAGATGAATGGATGGAGTAATGGATGAATGGAAAGATGGATAGGTAGATGGTTGGAGGGATGGGTAGATGGATGGAGTGAAGGATGGTGGGATGGAAAATGGATAGGTGAGTTGGTGGATGGATGGACAAAGATGGATGGGTGGAGGGATGAAATATGGATAGACAGAAAGAAGGCTGGATGGTTGGCTGATGAATGTGTAGGTGGGTCAGTGGATGGATGGATTGACAGATGGATGAACTTTATTGATGTCCAAGGAGAAATTTGTGGAACGCATTTTATTAAAGTGAATGAGAACATGTTCATCTGATATAAAAAAATCGAAAACCTTAAAAATCATTAAGATTTTTAAAAGTAATGAATCTCAGTTAAATTAAAAATAAGTAAATTTATGAGTTTTTATATTTAGTACATGTACACCGGTAGAGTGGAGATGATGTAGCAGCTCATATCTAGAAGATTCGTCAACATTCTGATAAATATGGTAAATGTGCGGCACAGAAAGATGGAATGTGGTGGAATGAAATGGTGTGTGGTGTAAAAGCTCACCTATGGCCAGGGTCATGACCTTGAGCTTGTTGCGCACCAGTTTGACCACCATGCTCTTCTGCAGAGGTGTGGAGCGACAGCACAGCACCGACCTGCAGCTCCGAGCCACGGCCAGGAACTTATCCTCCAGACTCTTATCCAGAGCGTAGGCCAGAGTGCGGCCATCAATCACCAAACCCAGCCGGTGCACCACAATCGGGCCAGAGGGGGTGGAGCCAGAGCCTGAGGACAGGAAGTGCACGCTGGTGTAGTCCTGCTGGACAAGCCGTGTGGTGTGGGGGTCTGCCGAGGAACTGCACAGGAACTTGGCCTGGATGTAGTGCAGGCTTTCATCAAGTAGAACAGCACAGGCTTCCTGAGGACACACACACACACACACACACACACACACACACACACACACACACACACACACACACATCTGAGAATCTGTACTGAATCCAAACATTTAATAAATATAGTAAATGAACAGAGGAACATCTGGACAAGAGATACTGCAGCTGTGTAGAAAATCCGAGTTTGTTCGTGAAAGCAGGAAAGTGTCCTGATCATTTCAAACATCTTTACAGTTCCAGAAGCAGTGCATGATGATGCTTTTTCTCCTCGTCAGTTCAAAGATCTCCTGCTGAGGGTTTACATGTTCTCTGTACCGAGAGGAAGGAAGGGTGGACCATCAAACCCACCCAGTGTGTTCCATCAACTCAAGGAAATTTCCACATTCAACACGACGGGTTTTAAACAAAAAGCAGAAAAACAACGAGAGTTGAGCTTCAGTCAAAGACCTGGATGGAAGATACGCGTGACAAACTTCAATGTAACTAGAAGCAGATAAAAAGTGTAACGTGCTGCTCTTAATACAAAACATAACCGCCGTGGTAGAAGAGGAATAAAACACACGGGGACGTGCTGTTATAGGAAAACAAATCAACTTCAGGCTGGTAACAACGGTAACACTGCTTCAGCACACCACCGTCACTCAGTATTATACTGGAACACACACACACACACACACACACACACACACTTCTAGCTTTGTGGGGACTCCTTAACATCGTACTGTACATTCCTGAGCCCTTTACACCAATCTTAACCATCACAATTAAATCCCTAACCCCACCCCTTATGCCAAACCCACCCCTTACGCCAACCCTAAACTAAACCTCATTCTAACCTGAATCCTAAAACTAAGTCTTAATCCTTAAACAGCTCTTTGAAGAAGTGAGGACCAGCCAAAAAGTCCTCACTTTCCAAAAATATCGTCACTCTGGTAAAAAAAAAAAGAAAAGAAAAACGTATTCCGGTCCTCAATATGTAGCAAGTACACACACACACACACACACTTTCAGACAGTAGGTGGCACTACTCATTCACTTCCTGCTTCTTATTTTTATTCTTGGGTTTCAATCACGTGACTTTTCTTAGCGATTTCACTTCCGGTAAACAACTGGTGGTCTCGCAAACCAAAACGGCTGCTGTAGTGCAAACAACTAGCGAGAAGTTATCAGAGTACGCTCGTAATCTAGAAGCCACTGCTGGCTTTAGATATATTCAGAAGATTGTTATGTGCAATGGAATCGACCCCGACAGTCTGGGAAAGAAGGATTTGTCATACGATCTGGAAAACTCCCCTTCAGTCGAGTTCCCCGACATCTCCAACTATCTGGTGTTGCAGACGTCCTTCTACACGGCAAAACAGATGAAAGCGTGGAAGAGTATGGAGGCTTACGACTTTTTTGTATGTGGCTGGGTAAAGGACCTCGGGATCACGTCACTGTTGAATGAATCCTGTATTGCTTTTGCTGGTGTAAGCATGTTTAAGCTTTTCGTTCACGTCTTTATAACGAAACGCTGCAAGTTGAAGTGTAAACAGTTGGCGTGATTCTCACTTGTGTTGGCTCTTATCTCTCAGCTAAATCATTCACAAAGATCATCAGAAACCCCTTTAAAGACCTGGATCTTAGGCCCTGTCCACACTGCAATGGATTCAGGTGAATCCGATAAAATTTATCGTTTCGGCCTGGCGTCCACACAGCACCGGCGTTTTGGGTGCCCCAAAACGATATTTTTTGAGAACGGTTTCCAGAGTGGAAAAATCTGGCAACGGCGCCGTTGCGAAGTCTTCTGGATGAGTAGAACGGATTTGTTTACGATGACATCACAACCACATGACTAGAACAAGTCATCACGCCGGGTAGAAGAAGGGGTTTATGCGCATGCGTCCTACTTCTTCTATAGTTCTGGTGTCTCCGATGGGACCGTCTTACAGCGCACGTAGAGGTGTGGCATGTGTATTGCATCGTTTTCAGCAAGCGTTGCGTTGCCATATGTACCTGATATTTTACTGATCCGTTGCCCATGTGGACGCGATATTTTTTTTACCCGCTAAAAAAAAAAAAATCTCGTTGCCGTTGTTGTGTGGATGTAGCCTTAGTTAAACAAGACGGAGAAGTGATCGCGGCGCATTGTAACTGTACGGCTGGGGAAGAATTTTGTTGCGGCCTTCATGCATATGGACTTTGTGAGGAGGAAACAAAGAAACAGCTGGGGACTTTAGCGCTTTGTGACTAAAAAAAAAATACCGTAAAATAACGACACATAGCAAGAAAAGTACTTGAAAAAAACACTAAGGACAGAGCTGAGAGGGAAATACAAACCTTTCAGAAAGTGATCACTGCAAACTCGAGCACGCTTCGACTCGACTCCCTTCGATTTCACTGAGAGGTTCAAAAGCCACCTTTCTCCACGTCTTTTTGTGAAATTCTGTGTTTGTTCACCCTTTTTTATTAGCTCACGGGGAACCCTGAAGAAACTTATCAGTTTCATGGCTTGATCGATTCGATTCGAACAACGAACGCGTAAGGCATTTTTCATGCGAGCAATGAACCTTCTCCGTACAAACACTTTGTCAGTTGAGCTTTGGTAGACCACCAGCTAAAGTTTTGAATAACTAATGAGGCGGATGTGACGTCATGTGAAACCCAAGAATGCAATCAAACACAAAATAGAAGAAGAAACCTTTATTTGTCACATGCACACTTCAAGCACAGTGAAATTCATCCTCTGCATTTAACCCATCTGAAGCAGTGAACACACAGCCACACTACAGCGCCCGGGGAGCAGTCAGGGGTTCGGTACCTCGCTCAAGGGCACCTCAGCCCAAGGCCGCCCCACGTCAACCTAACTGCACGTCTTTGGACTGTGGGGGAAACCGGAGCACCCGGAGGAAACCCACACAGACACGGGGAGAACATGCAAACTCTGCACAGAAAGGCCCCCGTCAGCCACTGGGCAGTTTTCTATCCACTTTGAAAATCATGGGGGGAAAAATATGGAAGCAATTTTGTGCCAAAATGTTCATACAATACTTTTGAAATATCAAACGAAAACGACAAATCAAAATACAAAAAAAAGAACAAAAAGTCATTTTTTTTTTTAGACTGGCAAACAAATTATCCGTGTAATCGTGCAAAATATCAGTCTATTACTCTTCAGAAACCTTTTATTTTTGTTCCACGTCTTTCTCAGTTTTGTTTGACGTAATTTATTTTGGTTGCGATTCCAGCTTTCTCGTTTGCGCTCCCTGACTTTTTGCTTGCAGTTTTGGCACAAACTTGACGTGTGGGTGGGCTGTCCAGGAATGCATTCCCATTGGCTAACTTGTGTTTGACTGACAGCTACGCTCAGCCATTCCCTACTCGGATTCTGGCGGACTGTTTGACGAGTGACCGATCCATTGACGGTAAACAAGGATCGAGTGGACTTCAGTGGCAACTATAATATTGAATTTACACTTTGTTGAATTAATTCAGTATCATAGTCGCCACTGAAGTCCACTCTATCCTTGTTTACCGTCAATGGATCGGTCACTCGTCAAACAGTCCGCCAGAATCCGAGTAGGGAATGGCTGAGCGTAGCTGTCAGTCAAACACAAGTTAGCCAATGGGAATGCATTCCTGGACAGCCCACCCGCACGTCAAGTTTGTGCCAAAACTGCAAGCAAAAAGTCAGGGAGCGTAAACGAGAAAGCTGGAATCGCAACCAAAATAAATTACGCCAAACAAAACTGAGAAAGACGCGGAACAAAAATAAAAGGTTTCTGAAGAGTAATAGACTGATATTTTGCACGATTACACGAATAATTTGTTTGCCAGTCTAAAAAAATTGACTTTTTGTTCTTTTTTTGTATTTTGATTTGTCGTTTTCGTTTGATATTTCAAAAGTATTGTATGAACATTTTGGCACAAAATTGATTCCATAGAAAAAAAGCCAAACAACAAAAAGGTTTTATGTTTTGCTAAGATGCACCATTTTTTTAAAATAAAGTTTTATGTTTAACTAAGGTATACAAGTTTCAAAAAAGCAGCGTGACGCTACAAGTCCCACATTTCCACATCATATACATATTTTAATGTTGCAAAGTGTTTTACTGTGTTGAATAAATTAATGCATTTTGAATAAATTAAATCAGTTGCTTTGTTTGTATCCAGTCTGCCCAACGGGAATGTTACGTTTCTGTTAATAAAACAGTGCTGTTGAGTCAAATAAAATTAAATCACACGTATATAATTGACCTTCAACAGTGTAAACCTGTTTTGTGACGATTTTCTTGACAAATAAATTGAAAATAAAGCGGTGGTAGTGTGCCGTACCTGCGAGTCGGCGTTGAGTGTGATTATTTCCTCCTCGGGGTCGAGCAGTCTGCAGGCGTAGGCGATGTTGATGGCAGTTTCCTGTTTGTCCCCCGTCAGCACCCAGATCTGCAGCCCCGCTGTCCTCAGAGTGGCGATGGTCTCGGGTACGCCGTCCTGCAGTCGGTCCTCGATCCCTGTCGCTCCTGACCGTGACGGAAATCAGTTTTTAATTACATTTAGTCCACCTTAAAATAAACCAGACTCAAAAATATTTGCAGACTGTAGGATTTCTTACGCTAGATTTGATACTTAAAAAAAAAAAAAAAAAACAAGCAAAAAACAACCCAAAATGTGTGGAAAAAAGTGCGTGTGCAACAGAATTGAGATTTGGTACGTTTTTATTTATCAATATTAGCCACGCTAACGACAGCCATCACATAACTGCAGTCAGACAACTTAATAAGCCACGATGGCTAGTTAACAATTAACATTTTGCTAAGTAACATTATGCTAACTCGGTGCCAGGCTTTTTTGGATTTTTTCAAGGATAAAATTGTCAGTATTTACCAACACTTTCATTCTGAAATTCATTCTTCTGTCCCGCTAGTAGCTCTTTCTCATAAAGCTGACTGCTGTCTCTCTGCTTTCTCTCCTGTTGATTCTTCTAAAGTATCGGAAATTATGACTAAGTCCTCCTCCTCCTCATGTCTGTTGGACCCTGCACCCACTGCACTTCTTAAATCTTGTGTATCTGCTATCTCCCCTTATACTGCTCATTTGATTAATCAGTGTTTTGCTTTAGGCACTGTTCCCATCTCCCTCAAAATTGCTTCAGTTACACCAATACTAAAGAAACCTGGTCTAGATTCTCTTTCACTCAGTACGTTTACATGCACATAGAGCAGGGATTCTCAAACTGTGGTACGTGTACCACTAGTGGTACGCGGGCTTCATTCTAGTGGTACGCCAAAGAATCACTTAATTAAATATAAATTTAAAAAAAAGTGAAATACTATCCATAATATCCGAATGGATGAAAATATCTTATCAACCGATGACAAGAAAATGAAAGGAGATACAAATTAAGTTAATAATTTTAAAAAGTTTGCAAGTGCTTCTGGGTAGCCATACGTAGCGTACGTACGCATTCCCGCCGGTTCCGCTGACAGACGATTATCCGCCATTGGTAGACTAGGCTGTGATGGGAAAAGGTGGAGGTGGCTTTGCTAATTATGATGAGTGCGACAAAATTACTGTCGTGGCTTAAATCCGCGAATGGGAGCGTGGATCAGGAGAGAGGGAGAACTGAAGAGGACGTGTGTGAGCCGAGCGCGGATGCTAACGACAGTGGCAAAACCAGCCCCAGAACTGCTAGCAAACGGCAGAAACCAGTAAGGAGGAAATCTGACGAAAAATACATAAAACTGGGATTCATTTGGAGCGGGACAGAGGAGCTGCCCAGGCCGCAGTGTGTTGCATGCGGGGAAGTTCTGAGCAATGAGTCCATGAAACCATCGCATCTCAAACGGCATCTTACAACCAAACACACAGCACTAAAGGACAAACCAATGGATTTTTTTTTTACGAAAACATGATGAACTGAAGCAGTCCAAGTCCACCATTCTGTCCTATGGTACACCTGTAGCCAAAGCACAGGAAGCTTCATATCGTGCCAGCCTCCTGATCGCCAGAGCCGGTAAGCCGCACACAATCGGGGAACTGCTGTGTTTGCCATTAGCCAAAGAGATGACACGCATCATGTGTGGAGAGAAAGCTGCCAGAGAGTTAAACTTGGTGCCGCTTTCAAATGACACTGTGTCAAGGAGAATAAACGACATGGCTGATGATGTTAAAAAGACGCTGATTGAGCGCATTAAGAACAGTAGATATTTTGCCATACAGCTTGATGAGAATACAGATGTTGCAGATTTGGCCAGTTTATTGGTTTATGTGAGATATGAATATGATGGTGTGGCGCTCGTATGTTCTGTAAATCACTGGAGGCCAGAACTACATCAGAGCAAATATTCCAGTTACTGAACAAGTTCATCCAGGAGCATGGCAGTACTGTTCAAAGTACTGTGTGTAATGTTACAGTGGCCAACAATATAAAATATACTTGTTAAATAAAACCTCCGCCTTGTTTTTAATGAATACTTAGACCTACTACGCTACTGTATTTTAATGTTGGTCATTATGGTGGTACTTGGAGAGCCAAGTATTTTCTGAGGTGGTACTTGGTGAAAAAAGTTTGAGAACCACTGACATAGAGAGAATCGAATTTCTGCCATTGCTCGACTGAAATCGAAGTTCAAAATGCCATGTATACACCTTAATTCGGCTGAAATTGAACCAAACTTGATTTCTCGGAATCGAGCTACACGACCTAGATTATGCGATTTCTGCCGAGCTACTTAGTGCATGTATACCCTATTGAGCTACGTATTCGAGCTACTTACTTCAGCACTGCCCCTTCTGGAAGTGACGAGTGACGAGACCACAAGGGAAACACAACAGCCTCGGTCGGCATGACAACAAATCATGACAACGGCATGAATCTTTTCTTTTTGTGGCATTGTTTGCACTGTTAAAATTTAGCTCACTTACTGTATCACCAAATACATCTGTACAGCTGTTGCATAGCTGTGAATTGTGTACATAAACAAGTCATTGTATTTGTGTGTGTGTGTGTATATACACACACAAATATATGTCCAACATCTGAAGAATGTCAATAAAAACAAAACAATTGAACTTTGTGTGTTTATTAAGACATAAGTTAAATCGTAAGCAAAAAAAAAAAAATTTTTTTTTGTAAGCAAAAAATGGACTTTAGAAAAATATTATTGTGCAAAATAAGTTGTCTTACAAAACAGTGGTCTGCGCAGGACAGTTTGTAGCCATACAGTCTGTTAGAGCAAGCCTAACAGCTTGAACACGGAACTGCCAGTGTTGCCAGATTGGGGGGTTTTAAGTGCATTTTAGCGGATTTGAAAATGTTTTGGACTGGAATACGTCAGCAGTATCTGGCAACACTATAGCTCTTCTTCATGACGACAACCGGAAGTGTACCAACACGATGGGGCGTGTAGCGCCACGTGTGGCTCGGGTGCACAATGCACCTTGCACAATAGCCCGATTTCACTTGTGCATGTAGGATTGGATTTCTCTGGCACCCGTGCTGGGACCCTTTGCTCGATTACTGACAGTAGCTTGATTTGGACGTGCATGTAAACGTACTGACTGTCCAATTACAGACCCATTTCAAATCTCCCTTTCTTAGCTAAAGTAATGGAGCGAGTTGTAGCCTCTCAACTTCATACTTTCCTTGCTCAAAATGATCTCTATGAACCCTTTCAGTCAGGCTTTCGCAATATGCATAGCACTGAATCTGCTCTCTTAAGAGTTGTTAATGACCTCCTGCTCTCAACTGATGCTGGTCATCTCAATGTCCTTGTCCTCTTGGACCTCACAGCTGCCTTTGACATCGTACATCATGAGAGACTCATTTCCAGACTATCTTCTTTTGGTATTACTGGCTTAGCTTTATCCTGGTTTCAGTCATATCTAGCAAACAGGCAACAGTTTATTTCTATTGGTGTTCATAAATCATCCACTGCTACTGTTGCTCAAGGTGTGCCTCAGGGTTCTGTCCTTGGTCCCCTTCTTTTTATATTATATGTTTCTCCTATAGGCCAGACTATTCGTAACTATGGCCTTAACTTTCATTGTTATGCTGATGATATTCAAATCTACATCACTATCACCCCTTCCATAGCCTCTGTTCAGCTGCTAAGGACTTGCATCACTGACCTTAAGCAATGGCTGCATAAGAACTGCCTTAAACTTAATGTTGGCAAAACGGAGGTTCTATTAGTAGGTACCAAAAGACAGGTTCAGAACTTCTCCAGTTTTACTGTTGATGTTGTGTTTATTCATCCTTCCCAAGTTATAAAAAACCTTGGAGTTCTCTTTGACTCCACCCTTACATTTGAACCCCATCTTAAACTAATTACTAAGAATGCTTTCTTTCACCTCCACAATATTGCACGTCTCCGCCCTTTTCTCTTGGAAACTGATGCCAATATGTTGGTCAATGCATTTATTTTTTCTCGTCTTGATTATTGCAATTCTCTCTTTTATGGTTTCCCTGCCACATTGCTCAATCACCTGCAGTACATCCAAAACTCAGCAGTAAGAGTCCTCACACTCACCAAGTGCACTGCTCACATCACTCCTGTTTTACAGCAACTGCACTGGTTGCCAGTTATCTCTCAGATCAAATACAAAATCCTGCTTTTAACCTACAAAGCTCTTCATGGTTTCGCTCCTTCCTATCTCTGTGAGCTAATTCATTTGTACTGTCCCTCCCGCTCCCTCAGATCTTCTGTCTGTGGACTTCTGACTGTTCCATGTTTTAAACTGACATCTATGGGTGGCAGATCATTCAGTGTTGATGCTCCTAAACTTTGGAACTCGTGACCACAATCACTTCGTGACTGCTCCACTCTCCCTTCAAAGCCAACTTGAAAACTTTTCTCTTTACCTCACACTATTCTTCCTAGTTTTTTTTTTTTGGTGGAAATTCTTTTGTAAAGCGTCCTTGGGTTTGTGAAAGGCGCTATATAAATTGAACTTATTATTATTATTATTAACGGGGCGGCACGGTGGTGTAGTGGTTAGCGCTGTCGCCTCACAGCAAGAAGGTCCTGGGTTCGAGCCCCGGGGCCGGCAAGAGCCTTTCTGTGTGGAGTTTGCATGTTCTCCCTGTGTCCGCGTGGGTTTCCTCCGGGTGCTCCGGTTTCCCCCACAGTCCAAAGACATGCAGGTTAGGTTAACTGGTGACTCTAAATTGACTGTAGGTGTGAATGTGAGTGTGAATGGTTGTCTGTGTCTATGTGTCAGCCCTGTGATGACCTGGCGACTTGTCCAGGGTGTACCCCGCCTTTCGCCCGTAGTCAGCTGGGATAGGCTCCAGCTCGCCTGCGACCCTGTAGAAGGATAAAGCGGCTAGAGATAATGAGATGAGATTATTATTAACTGTTGTGTTTGTAGCCGTGATCGCTAGCAACTATTAAAACAAGAAAACTAGCACTTGGCTAAGTACTGCACTCTGAAAGCCACAAGACAAGACTCTCTCTAGCTAATTCTCTTTTGATAAACTAGTACAACATGTAAACTGGATATAACTCATACAACCCCGATTCCAAAAAAGTTGGGACAAAGTACAAATTGTAAATAAAAAGGGAATGCAATAATTTACAAATCTCAAAAACTGATATTGTATTCACAATAGAACATAGACAACATATCAAATGTCGAAAGTGAGACATTTTGAAATTTCATGCCAAGTATTGGCTCATTTGAAATTTCATGACAGCAACACATCTCAAAAAAGTTGGGACAGGGGCAATAAGAGGCTGGAAAAGTTAAAGGTACAAAAAAGGAACAGCTGGAGGACCAAATTGCAACTCATTAGGTCAACTGGCAATAGGTCATTAACATGACTGGGTATAAAAAGAGCATCTTGGAGTGGCAGCGTCTCTCAGAAGTAAAGATGGGAAGAGGATCACCAATCCCCCTAATTCTGCGCCGACAAATAGTGGAGCAATATCAGAAACGAGTTCGACAGTGTAAAATTGCAAATTTGAACATATCATCATCTACAGTGCATAATATCATCAAAAGATTCAGAGAATCTGGAAGAATCTCTGTGCGTAAGGGTCAAGGCCGGAAAACCATACTGGGTGCCCGTGATCTTCGGGCCCTTAGACGGCACTGCATCACATACAGGCATGCTTCTGTATTGGAAATCACAAAATGGGCTCAGGAATATTTCCAGAGAACATTATCTGTGAACACAATTCACCGTGCCATCCGCCGTTGCCAGCTAAAACTCTATAGTTCAAAGAAGAAGCCGTATCTAAACACGATCCAGAAGTGCAGACGTCTTCTCTGGGCCAAGGCTCATTTAAAATGGACTGTGGCAAAGTGGAAAACTGTTCTGTGGTCAGACGAATCAAAATTTGAAGTTCTTTATGGAAATCAGGGACGCCGTGTCATTCGGACTAAAGAGGAGAAGGACGACCCAAGTTGTTATCAGCGCTCAGTTCAGAAGCCTGCATCTCTGATGGTATGGGGTTGCATTAGTGCGTGTGGCATGGGCAGCTTACACATCTGGAAAGACACCATCAATGCTGAAAGGTATATCCAGGTTCTAGAGCAACATATGCTCCCATCCAGACGACGTCTCTTTCAGGGAAGACCTTGCATTTTCCAACATGACAATGCCAAACCACATACTGCATCAATTACAGCATCATGGCTGCGTAGAAGAAGGGTCCGGGTACTGAACTGGCCAGCCTGCAGTCCAGTTCTTTCACCCATAGAAAACATTTGGCGCATCATAAAACGGAAGATACGACAAAAAAGACCTAAGACAGTTGAGCAACTAGAATCCTACATTAGACAAGAATGGGTTAACATTCCTATCCCTAAACTTGAGCAACTTGTCTCCTCAGTCCCCAGACGTTTACAGACTGTTGTAAAGAGAAAAGGGGATGTCTCACAGTGGTAAACATGGCCTTGTCCCAACTTTTTTGAGATGTGTTGCTGTCATGAAATTTAAAATCACCTAATTTTTCTCTTTAAATGATACATTTTCTCAGTTTAAACATTTGATATGTCATCTATGTTCTATTCTGAATAAAATATGGAATTTTGAAACTTCCACATCATTGCATTCCGTTTTTATTTACAATTTGTACTTTGTCCCAACTTTTTTGGAATCAGGGTGGTATATCCAAGATCACTTGCAAGCTAGCTAGCATTAGGCTAACCTATAACCAAGGTTAACAGCAAGCCAGCTAATATTAGGCCAATTATTTGATTAGGTGAAGCAATAGCAAAGATAATGAGCTAACATTAGACTAACTGTTGTATTGTTTAAGCTCAAGCTAGTAGCTCAAATCAATAGTAAGAAATTTAACATCAAGCTAACTATTATACTGCAAAAATCGTCCATTTTATTTAGTTTATTCTATTGTTGAGGTCAAGTTGTGCTGGATGGTGCTGTTTTGACACTTGAATTACCCTCGGGATTATTAAAGAATTTAAAGCATGTTGCTACCACGCTAGACTTTATTATACTAACTACAATACTGTTTAAAGTAGCCCAGATCACTAGCAAGCTAGCTAAGTAAAATGAGCGATTATACTATGTAAACCAGTAACCAAAATTGCTAGCATGTTAGCTAACTATTAACCATATAAACCAGCTGCTATGCTTGATAGCATGCTAGCTAACGCTATTCTAACTGTTGTTCTGTATGAACCAGTAGTCAAGGTCACTAGCAAGCTAACGACAGATATATTTAGCTATACATTACTCTGTAAAGTTGTAAACAAAATCGCTAGCAAGCAAGCTAACATCAGATTAGCCATTATAGCCTACTGTGTAAAAAAAGTAGTCCAGGGTGATACAAAGCTAGCTAAAAATAGTCCAAGTATTATATTGTGTAAAATATCAGCTATGATCGTTAGTCATGACGCTAACATCAGGTTAACCATAGTACTATGTAAAAAATAGCCAGGGTGACTAACATTAAGCTAGCTAACATTAAGTTAGCTATTATACTGTGTAACCCAGTTGTAAGGATGGCAAGCAAACTAGCTAGCTAGCATTAGGCTAACTATTATAGCGTGCATTGTAAATCAGTAAAACATTCTTTGCATGTTAGTAAAATACTGAGGTTTTGTTTTGGGTTCTCACAGTGACGGTTTGAGCAGCTCTTTCATCAAGTTTGGTTAAAATCACGATGCATCTCTGTTAGCATGTGGCTAACATTAGCCTCATGTTGTCTAGTGTGTGAGACAGCTTTATTTATTTATTTTTTAAAGATTTTTTTGGGGGGGCTTTTTCCACCTTTATTGGATAGGACAGTGTTAGAGACAGGAAATGAGTGGGAGAGAGAGAGACGGGGAGGGATCGGGAAATGACCTCGGGTCGGAATCAAACCCGGGTCCCCGGATTTATGGTATGGCGCCTTATCCACCTGAGCCACGACACCCCGAGACAGCTTTATTTTTCAGATTAAATCCCATAAAGCAAAAATATAATAAAAAACAAAGAGCACCCGATGAAAGATTAAATCTGCGCCCTTAGTAAATCCTTTCATTTAAGAAAACATCCAAAGGGCTCGTGTACACCACGGCTTCAGAGAGCGTATCAAAAAATAATGTATTTATTCATTACAAAAGAGCAGAGCGTGATCGTTTCTGACCTAACAGATGAAGATCGGTCTCCAGTCGTAGTGCGGATTCGAACAGCAGCTCCTCTCGGCCCTGGATGGCCGTCTCAGCCTCGAGGTGGCGCCGCAGCCAGCAGGCATACTCTTCTTTACTGAGGACCTGAAACACAAATCCAATGTCGCGTTATCAACAATGTGGATTTACACCGAAATAAATCAGGAACAGGAACGCATCAATGAAATCATCACAGATTAATCCGGTTTTATTTCAGCCCCATCTTATGATTATTACTCGTCACATTGTACGAGATCCCAATAATCTGAGATCTCGCCCGTGCTCTAGACCCAACTGTGTGGTAACGTGGGACCTGCAGCTCAATAAAATCACCTTTGTACATTGTGCTCATGTTTATCCATCGGCAAACGTTCAGATAAATGGGCTGGACTCGCACAAGTGAGAACCTGAGGTTTGTTCATCGCAATCATCATCACCACCACTACTACTACCGTATTCATCGAGGCTGGCATCATCCTACTGGGGAGTTTTAGTTTGGTCAGCCGCCTGTTCCCACCCACACGACGTGACCGCTACAACTTTTTAAACGTCGTCACGACACAGTGCTCTCTGCCCTCTTCTGCATACATCATACTTGACAACTACCGATTCACGCGGTAGTCTACTGGTTTTAATTCTAAACACTCCTGCATAACAATCCGCGAACACTGTTGGATTCGTTCTTCTGACCTCGCTTCAGCTGTTTTTGGCACAAGTGAAGCCGAGAGCCAGCGGAACACCGTAATAATGATAGTGAATCTAAATTGTATCGCGCCATTCCATTGGTTCTCATTATGATTCTAGCCAATCAGCAGTGAGGTCATGTGTTACAACAAATTGCGATAATATCTGTAAAAAACCAAACACGCTCTGGTGATCACAAATGATGAAAACTCCGAAGGAAAAAAAAAAAAAAAACCACACACCTTCCCAAACATCAAATCCAAGGACTTTTCAAGGCCCAATTCCATCAAATTCAAGGATCCGACACGGCATAGTTTGAGATACGAATTGAGGTTAATTACCGTTACAACATTAAGAATTTTTATGAGAACTAGCAGGTTTTACAAAAGCTCACCACAGGCTTGTAGTACTCGAGTCTGACTCGTGCCCTAATTTTAAGGACTTGTGACTTGGACTCGTGCATTAACTGCATTCAGACTCGTAAATTGGAGACGAGGACTGATTTTTTTCTCTTTTTTTTGTAACATGCCATAACAATTTGGCACAATATATTTATATCTACATTAATTTTTATGCTAATTTTGTGTAAGAGAAGCACATTCACCTGTTCATAAGTCATGTTCAGGAACAAACTAACATTAATGGCACTAAAATGCCTGGAGAGACGCCCCTAGGCTTGTCCGCTTTGCTTATACAGACTTCTCGTGCAGCGGGAAAAAAAATGCACTGCTATGTGTTCCATATGTAGAAGAACTATCAAGGAGACGACTGGGATGACCTTGAATTTCAATCGTCATTTGGTAAGACTCCACCCAGAGAAGGAAGTGACACGCTATGTTCATTGCCCTGCTGATAGTGGGTGGGGCTTGCTGAGCGATGAACAAGCTTTTTATCTGTAGCCTATTAGCTAAAACAGGGCAGTCGAGCAGTAACGTTAGATCAACACAGTAGCAGAGACGCTTTCACATAAAGGCAGCAACAGCCACCGTCACATGGTGCAGGTGGAGTTTTGTTCTCGGACTTGGCTCAACTTGAAATTTTCTTTAAATGACTCAGATGTGAACACTGGGGACTTGAGACTGGACTCGGACTTGAGGTTTAGTGACTCGACTACAACACTGGCTCACCGTCAAGCAGTTAAACAGAGGGAGGTTTGAATGTGTCAAGACTTCTCAATTATACTGCTACAGTGATGGTAGACGACGTGGTCTCTTGCCTTCTCGAACACAATGTGGAAGTTGAGTGATAAAGAAAGAGATGAGTTGAAGAGCTCAGTATCTGCTTGTTTATTTCATTAGCACCAGCTTCACAACACATTTTTCATGAACATGACCGTGGCCAAGTGAAGAGACAAATAAACGCCACCTGCCTTAAGAAAGTGCAATGGTCACCATCAGGTGTGCATGAGTGAGTGATGTCAAATGATGGAGGTTAAACAGCAGCAAGAAAGCTAACGTTAAGCGAAGTCTGTGGATGCAACTCCATATCGTAGAGCTTCACAAAGGTTTGCTAAAGTTAATCCCGAGCCCATGTGGTGAAAATCAGCGAATGATGAACGACGGGACTTGACACAGTGCCATCTGAGGGGCTTCAAGTTCTATTTTTGCACAAAATCTACAAATTCAAGGACTTTCAATGACCTCTCGGCTTATGTATATTTTTATTAAAAACTTTCAAGGCCTTGATGTTTTTTTCCCACAAATTCAAACTTTCAAGGGTTTCAAGAATCCGTGGGAACCATGAAAACAAAACAAAAACCAAAGAGTGCTCTGAGAGCACAATATTCCCTGCTGGCAACTCTGCCATAACTTCGGTAAAATGCGACTGAACTGAACGAAATTGCAGTATGCGTATTACCGACATATAATAAAGAATCCTGCCAAGTTTCGTGAAATTCCTCCGAAAATTGTGAGAGGAGTTGATTTCAGAAGCTTCCCAGGATGGACATCACCACAACATAATCCCCCTTCGGGCTTTTCGGCCAATGGGGGATAAAAACTGATTGAAAAAAATTATGAAAATTGACAGAGGTATAAGTGATTGAAAAAAAATCCTGTTTTTCTTGGATCATTCTGGTTCAGTGACCCAGATCAGCACCAAAAGTCATAGCAATGTACAACCCTGATTCCAAAAAAGTTGGGACAAAGTACAAATTGTAAATAAAAACGGAATGCAATGATGTGGAAGTTTCAAAATTCCATATTTTATTCAGAATAGAACATAGATGACATATCAAATGTTTAAACTGAGGAAATGTATCATTTAAACAGAAAAATTAGGTGATTTTAAATTTCATGACAACAACACATCTCAAAAAAGTTGGGACAAGGCCATGTTTCCCACTGTGAGACATCCCCTTTTCTCTTTACAACAGTCTGTAAACGTCTGGGGACTGAGGAGACAAGTTGCTCAAGTTTAGGGATAGGAATGTTAACCCATTCTTGTCTAATGTAGGATTCTAGTTGCTCAACTGTCTTAGGTCTTTTTTGTCATATCTTCCGTTTTATGATGCGCCAAATGTTTTCTATGGGTGAAAGATCTGGACTGCAGGCTGGCCAGTTCAGTACCCGGACCCTTCTTCTACGCAGCCATGATGCTGTAATTGATGCAGTATGTGATTTGGCATTGTCATGTTGGAAACTGCAAGGTCTTCCCTGAAAGAGACGTCGTCTGGATGGGAGCATATGTTGCTCTAGAACCTGGATATACCTTTCAGCATTGATGGTGTCTTTCCAGATGTGTAAGCTGCCCATGCCACACGCACTAATGCAACCCCATACCATCAGAGATGCAGGCTTCTGAACTGAGCGCTGATAACAACTTGGGTCGTCCTTCTCCTCTTTAGTCCGAATGACACGACGTCCCTGATTTCCATAAAGAACTTCAAATTCTGATTTGTCTGACCACAGAACAGTTTTCCACTTTGCCACAGTCCATTTTAAATGAGCCTTGGCCCAGAGAAGACGTCTGCGCTTCTGGATCGTGTTTAGATACGGCTTCTTCTTTGAACTATAGAGTTTTAGCTGGCAACGGCGGATGGCACGGTGAATTGTGTTCACAGATAATGTTCTCTGGAAATATTCCTGAGCCCATTTTGCGATTTCCAATATAGAAGCATACCTGTAGGTGATGCAGTGCCGTCTAAGGGCCCGAAGATCACGGGCACCCAGTATGGTTTTCCAGCCTTGACCCTTACGCACAGAGATTCTTCCAGATTCTCTGAATCTTTTGATGATATTATGCACCGTAGATGATGATATGTTCAAACTCTTTGCAATTTTACACTGTCGAACTCCTTTCTGATATTGCTCCACTATTTGTTGGCGCAGAATTAGGGGGATTGGTGATCCTCTTCCCATCTTTACTTCTGAGAGCCGCTGCCACTCCAAGATGCTCTTTTTATACCCAGTCATGTTAATGACCTACAGTGGTGCTTGAAAGTTTGTGAACCCTTTAGAATTTTCTATATTTCTGCATAAATATGACCTAAAACATCATCAGATTTTCACACAAGTCCTAAAAGTAGATAAAGAGAACCCAGTTAAACAAATGAGACAAAAATATTATACTTGGTCATTTATTTATTGAGGAAAATGATCCAATATTACATATCTGTGAGTGGCAAAAGTATGTGAACCTTTGCTTTCAGTATCTGGTGTGCAGCAATAACTTCAACTAAACGTTTGCGGTAACTGTTGATCAGTCCTGCACACCGGCTTGGAGGAATTTTAGCCCGTTCCTCCGTACAGAACAGCTTCAACTCTGGGATGTTGGTGGGTTTCCTCACATGAACTGCTCGCTTCAGGTCCTTCCACAACATTTCCATTGGATTAAGGTCAGGACTTTGACTTGGCCATTCCAAAACATTAACTTTATTCTTCTTTAACCATTCTTTGGTAGAACGACTTGTGTGCTTAGGGTCGTTGTCTTGCTGCATGACCCACCTTCTCTTGAGATTCAGTTCATGGACAGATGTCCTGACATTTTCCTTTAGAATTTGCTGGTATAATTCAGAATTCATTGCTCCATCAATGATGGCAAGCCGTCCTGGCCCAGATGCAGCAAAACAGGCCCAAACCATGATACTACCACCACCATGTTTCACAGATAGGATAAGGTTCTTATGCTGGAATGCAGTGTTTTCCTTTCTCCAAACAGAACGCTTCTCATTTAAACCAAAAAGTTCTATTTTGGTCTCATCTGTCCACAAGACATTTTTCCAATAGCCTTCTGGCTTGTCCACGTGATCTTTAGCAAACTGCAGACAAGTAGCAATGTTCTTTTTGGAGAGCAGTGGCTTTCTCCTTGCAACCCTGCCATGTACACCATTGTTGTTCAGTGTTCTCCTGATGGTGGACTCATGAACATTAGCCAATGTAAAAAAGGCCTTCGGTTGCTTAGAAGATCCTTTGTGACCTCACCGACTATTACACGCCTTGCTCTTGGAGTGATCTTTGTTGGTCGACCACTCCTGGGGAGGGTAACAATGGTCTTGAATTTCCTCCATTTGTACACAATCTGTCTGACTGTGGATTGGTGGAGTCCAAACTCTTTAGAGATGGTTTTGTAACCTTTTCCAGCCTGATGAGCATCAACAACGCTTTTTCTGAGGTCCTCAGAAATCTCCTTTGTTCATGCCATGATACACTTCCACAAACGTGTTGTGAAGCTCAGACTTTGATAGATCCCTGTTCTTTAAATAAACAGGGTGCCCACTCACACCTGATCGTCATCCCATTGATTGAAAACACCCGACTCTAATTTCACCTTCAAATGAACTGCTAATCCTAGAGGTTCACATACTTTTGCCACTCACAGATATGGAATATTGGATAATTTTTCTCAATAAATAAATGACCAAGTCTAATATTTTTGTCTCATTTGTTTAACTGGGTTCTCTTTATCTACTTTTAGGACTTGTGTGAAAATCTGATGTTTTAGGTCATATTTATGCAGAAATATAGAAAATTCTAAAGGGTTCACAAACTTTCAAGCACCACTGTATTGCCAATTGACCTAATGAGTTGCAATTTGGTCCTCCAGCTGTTCCTTTTTTGTACCTTTAACTTTTCCAGCCTCTTATTGCCCCGTCCCAACTTTTTTGAGATGTGTTGCTGTCATGAAATTTCAAATGAGCCAATATTTGGCATGAAATTTCAAAATGTCTCACTTTCGACATTTGATATGTTGTTTATGTTCTATTGTGAATACAATATCAGTTTTTGAGATTTGTAAATTATTGCATTCCATTTTTATTTACAATTTGTACTTTGTCCCAACTTTTTTGGAATCGGGGTTGTAATTAAGCCCAGAGGGATTCTTCATGTGAAATTTGGTAATGATTGGTTGAAAACTGAGGGAGAAATCATCATTAAGTCGTCCTCAGACGAGCTTGACAGCGGAGTCTCCAGTCATCTTGATCCTCCATACATCCGGCCAGTTCCTCAGAACTCTCCACTCCTGCGTCTCTCCTCAGCACGTTCACGTATGTTGGGGTGGGACATCCTCATGCCCGCCGCCCATGTGTTGGCTCCCATAGCACCAGTCTACTGGCTGGGAGCTCTCGATGTCTATGGCAGTGGCCAGCGAGCTTCATCCTCCTTGATGCCACTTTCTAGCTGAGCTTTGGTAGCCCTCCATACAGCTGCTTGTTGGTGATATGCTAGTTTTGGTTGATGTTTAGCACTGCACGCAGCATTCTGGTGTAGCACCCATCCAGGGACTTCTGCATGGAGGGCTTCAGAGTCCAGCTCTCACAGCCGTACAGGACAGACAGACTCAGTCACCTGGAAGAAGCTCAGCTTGATGTGTTGGGGGAGTTTGGAGTTCCACACACTTCATGCCATTCAGGGCCCTCCACGCCAGTGCCTCTCACCTTAAGGTCCTGTTCAGAGGAATTAACCCAGGAGCCCAGGTACTTGAAGTCACCAACTTCTGCCAGTGCACTGCCCCCTGCTGTCTCGAGAGGTGGGTGGTCCAGGGGGATGTTGTAGGTGATAACCTCCGTCTTTTTGGCATTCAGCCTGAGGCCCACCGTGGCACACTCTGCCTCCACTCTACTCAGGAGCTCCTGTGCCTGCTCCATGCAGTCAGACAGACAGATGTCGTCCACGTAATCCAGGTCTGTCAGGACAACAGCAGGGTTTCTTCTAGACTTCTTAGGTGTAATTGTGAAGCCCAGCTCCTGCTCCCACCCACTGATGGCTTTCCTTAGCATGTAGTCCAGAACTATGATGAAGAGGAAGGGGGCAAGGGTGTCTCCCTGCAGCACCCCTGCCAGGATGTCGAACTCCTTGCTTTCACCATCTGGGGTGACTACTTTGGCTCTTGTGCCCGTGTACATGGCCTCTATGGCCCGGAGCAGATTGGGGACGGGACTCTGTAGGCCTTAAGGATTTTCATTATCATGCCTCTGTGTATTGAGTTAAATGCTTTTTTGAAAATCAATGAAGCACAGGACCACTGTGAGGTTGTTCTTTTTCACCTCCTCAAGGATTCTCCTTAGGGCCAGGATCTGAGATATGGTGGACCTTCCCTTTCTAAACCCGTTCTGGTTGTCCCTCAGGTGGGGGTCAATGGCCTCCCAGATCCAGTTTAGTATCATGCGGTTGTACATTTTCACTATGACACAGTTCAGGCTAATGCCACAATAGTTGTCTGGCTTAGACAGATCTCCAGACTTGGGCACCGGGATGATGTTGGAGAGGTACCATATATCGAGCTTGATGTTCTCCATCAGAGCCTGGTTGCAGATCTCCAATACGATGTCGAGATTGTCGAGATCACAGTTCTTGAGGACCTCTGGGGAGATGCTGTCTGGCCTAGCGCTTTTCCCCTGCTTCAGAGTGGACTTCACTGTGGCAAACTCCGTAGTTGTGAAGGGGCCATCGTCAACTTCAAGATTTGCAAGGACTGCAGGCATCTCTTCCTCATCTCCCGCCATTGTCAGGGGTGTGCTGAGGAGATCCTGGAAGTGGGTAAACCAGCAGGTCACTCTCTCCGCTGGACTGCAGTCTGCGGGTTGTCCCTCCCTTGACCTCTTGTGCCCGCTTGTCTCATTGATGACCTTCCATGACTCCTTGTATTACTGCTTGCCATGCACAGCCTCCACTTTCCATATTTTCTCCATCAGTTCCTCCCCTTTGATCCTGTTGTAGGTGCTGAACAGTTGTTTGGCCTCGTTCAACACCTCCCGGCTCTCTGTGGTCCCCTCTCTTTCGAAGTTCCTATGTGCCTCCTCCACCCTTGCTCGCGCCCTCGTGACCTCTGGGTGCTTGGATCTGGGGAAAGCTCCGTTTCTCTCCTTCGTCAGCACCCACCTCCTTGTCGCCTCCTCGATTGCAGCGAGAAACTTCCCGTAAGTTGTATGAGGCTCATCCTCCTTGGCCAGCAGGTGTAAGCGGTCGCTTACACACAGCTCACCTCCGCTGTGTAACTAGCCTGGAGGTCGGGGCTTCTTGCGAAGGCCTCCCAATCAGGCTGGGCCCTTGGAGTGTGTTTGGGAACCCTCAGACTCACCCTCATAGAGCCCACACGGTGATCAGAGCCCACAGAGTCAAACATGCTGTACACCTCTGCATTCAGGGCGGATGTCCTCCACTTCCTCCTTACCAGTATGTAGTCCAGCTGACATAGCAAACAAGTAGCTCGGTCCTGGAACGTCCATCTCTTGCCCATTTTCTTACGGAACATGGTGTTGGTGACCAGAAGCTAGTGTTCTGTGGGCATGGTGGTTAGGTGTTTTCCGTTGCGGTTGGTATTGTTGTGGTATGTAAAGGGTGCATCTTCTGGTCCGAGTCTCGCGTTGAAGTCCCCCAGGATTGTCAGGAAGTTGTGAGCCGGCACATGGTGGATAGCTGTTCTCAGGTAGTAATAGAACGTCTCCACTTCCTAGATTGGTGCTACGTTGGTGGGAAAGTACACACTCATGACAGCTGTTACTGGGTTCCCTTTGAAATCGATGACAAGGATCCTGTTGGTGTGCTGGTGTACCGAACAGAGAGCCTTTCGTGCTCGAGGGCTCACCATTATCCCCACGCCGCCTGTCGCAGCCTGGGTGTCATTGCGCCATGCAGATGAGGTGATGAACAAGCACCCCCCACTCTGTGGTAGACAATTGGCTGGTTGTCATGCACTTTCCTGTGTTCTTGGACCCCCAGGATCTGCATTCCTCTTTCCTCAGCACAGTGCATCAGTTCGTCCAGCCTTGCCTCCTCCCTCACTGTATTTGTGTTGAAGGTTCCCATAATAAATGGTCTCCTACAGCGCAAGAGTGCATTGGACAGTTGGCTGTGGTCAGACTGAACCCTTCCTCTCGGATGGAGAGGGTTTGGGGTCCAGTCGTCATAGTGCCCTCCCAGGGGAGGACCAGCACCACTGTCCGCTGCATGGCTCCTGCGGACTCCCACCGCTGGAAGTATAGGATTTTTGTTGACTGGTGTCTCCATTTTCAAGCTTTACAATGCTAGTTAAGGACTATGGGGAGCACCTTCTCACAGCCCTACTCTGGCTGATTTGGGCTTAAAGCCCTCATCCGCCCTTGCTCCGCCATCTTCAGATGGTATACGGTACGGAGCCAGGCACGAGCAGCATCTGTGGTTTTTGTTCAGAGTGACCTTCTCCTAGATAGGTTGCCTACCATGGCTGGGCCCCATCTACCTGCTATTTACCCATAGCATAGAAATAGCGCCCTAAAAAACATAATAAAAAAATAATAATAATAATAAAAGAAGAATCTTGAGTGACAGATTCCTCCACAAATTGTGAGAGGAGTTGATTTCAGAAGGGGAGTACCCTTCCCGGGACGGACAGACATCGCCACGACATAATCCCCCTTCAGGCCTTTCGGCCAACGGGGGATAAAAAAAGATTCGCAATGACACAAAGTTGAAAATGACTTGGTTTTCCGATCATCCAGATGAGGTGGGAAGCAGCATTTTGTGATTTTGTGTATGTCGGTCCGATTTCTTGATCAATTTTATTCAAATATGGCTCTCAGAATGCAGGACAAAGAATGCACCATTTTACACCTTTTTAAAAAAATAATAATTTTCCAGTGGGGGATTCATGCCCCCAGACCCCACTAGAAGGGTGTGGCTGCATCACACAATCTGATCTCCTGCTTTTCATTCTCTGGGGGCTGGTGATTATAATATAATACACGAGCACACATGCCCATGAGTGGCTAGTGTCGCTGTGATTGACAGGGCAGATCGAGTATGCCCCTCCCACTCAGACAGCACAGGAAGTTTTACTTCTTGGGCTGTACGTGTGTGTGGGATCACTGCAATTCGTTCTGGATGACAAATACACTGAACGCTTTTAACGAAAGTCAACAGACAGTGTAGGTTTAACTATTTATCATCAAATTCATAGCGTGATTAAAAATAAATAACTCCTTTTAGAAACTAGATGGTAAGCAAAAGGTGTGAAAAAGCATCTTGTGGATAAAATACTGAAAAACAGTAGCAGCAGGAGGTCTGTGTGAGCGTGAACATGATTTATCACGTCGCTCGAAGCTCAAACAGTTAAAGGAAGTGAGAGAGAGAGAGAGAGAGAGAGAGAGAGAGAGAGGAGAGCGAGAATGAAAGTCACAGTCAAATGAGTTTCGGTGGGACCATCTGTACAGGACAGGAGACACTCACTGAGACACTTCAACACGACTCTGCTTACCTTTTTAGCGATGCACAGAGTTCGGAGGCCATTGGCGGCGTACAGGTTCAAGTAGTTCTGCGTTTTGTAGAGAATTTTTCGCTGCCGTTTACCTTTGGAGTTGTCTGGAATGGAGAAGTAATGAGTTTAAGCAAAAACAGTTTTTACACAAGGAATAAAATATTAACGATATTTACACGATGACGAGCTTTTCACAAAAAAACAAAATAAAACAAAAAAACCCCAGAATATTTACAGAGACAGAACGCGGAGCTACCTAAGGTGATGCACAGTGGGTGTGGTCACTATGCAAATGAGGAGTGAATCAAATGTGGTGATGCAATACAGTTGGAACAATTTCCGAACAGTGCCCTCTGGTGTATGGATGAGTTTCAGTCTGGCTACAAGTGTGTAAACCGCTTCATGTGTAAACAACTGAATAAATAAAAAAGTTTGTGATTTTTTTTTTGGTTCCACATATTTGTTTTAAAAGTGTTTTGAAAACCCAAACAGAACAGCGTCTGCGTCTTTACTGGCTATCTGTGGGTTCGTCAAAAAAGACAGCGGAAGTCACAAAGTGTTTAAATTCATTGTAGCATTAAACAAAGTCCACTAATATTTATACTATACATACATTTTTATTTTTTACTCAAAATGGGTAGTTATTACTAACAATGAAACCATGAGTATAAACTACAGACAGAGACTCAGGGCCTGTCCACACGGCAACGGATTCAGGTGAATCCGATACAATTGTTTATCGTTTCGGCCTGGCGTCCACACGGCACCGGCGTTTTGGGTGCCCCAAAACGCAATCTTTTGAGAACGGGTTCCAGAGTGGAAAGATCTGGCAACGTTGCCATTGCGAAGTCGTCTGGATGAGTAGAACGGATTTGTTTACGATGACGTCACAACCACATGACTGTGAGTGCTTCACGCCAGGTAGAAGTGTAACGAACTCGATGCGAGTTGTCAACAAATCCTATAACTTGGTTCATGAAACGCGCTTACAAAATATTTTCACTGTGAATATTTATTGTACAATGGTGCAAAGTGAGTGAGAGAGAGAGAGAGAGAGAGAGAATAGCCCTTAGGGCAGAGTCAATCCCGCCAGCAAAAATAGGGAAAAAAAGGAGCGATCTTCAGATGTTGGTTTAAGTCCTACAATACATTCCTCAAAAAGGGCGTAGAAGAACAAATTAATCCATCAACGTGTAGCATTCAATTTATTCCGGCCCATTAAAGACGCCGCCTTCCGCGTAGAACCATACGTCATCCTCACTGCCATATTGGATGGGTCAAAGCGGAGAATAAAGATGCCTCATTCATGTGCTGCGTTTAACTGTACCAACAGGTTTGCCGTCCAAACGAGATCACATGGGATTACCTTTCACAGGTGAGACTGGAAAAATACTTTTCATTGTATTTGGTCATTATAATGTAATTTTACGAACAGATTTTTCTGACTTTGTGGCTAATATGAAGTCTCGCGCATAATAGTTTATGTGCATGTGTCCTTACTTCTTCTATTGTTCTGGTGTCTCAGAAGGGACCGTCTTACAGCGCCCCTAGAGGTGTGGCATGTGTATTGCATCGTTTTCAGCAAGCGTTGCGTTGCCATATGGACCTGATATTTTACTGATCGTTGCCCATGTGGACGCGATATTTTTTTAAATAACATCTCGTTGCCGTTGTCGTGTGGATGTAGCCTCACTCACACACACGCTCACTACTTACGCACTCGCTGGAGAACGACCCTTTATTCATATGCACACTGTGTAGTGAGCATCTGTAGTGAACATAGTCACTGAGGATTTGGTTTAATTGTGTGTTAGAAAGAAAACATCAGATTTGTTGTTAGTGTTTGTGCATCGCACTAACTTGTGAATGTGTCGATATAATAAAGAGAAAATCACATGTTGGCTTGAAGATATGAAGTTTATCTTCGTGTTGAAAAACTTGCATTTTTTCAGATGAAATACATCACGGATCTGAGTGACATAATTAAATATTGTCTGGCTTTTTTTCGTGGTCTATCAGATATATTCCATTCAGCTCGCATGATACTGAACGAGTCAAAGGCGAGTAGCTGAATGGAATATATCTGATAGACCACGAAAAAAAGCCAGACAATTTTTATTATCATCATCATCCTCCATACACATTCCTTTCGGGTGTTCAACGCGTCTTTCTCTTTCAAAATTCTCTCAAAATCTTCTGTATTTAGCAAAGCAAACCTGGCGGCCATGTTTGTTTACAAATTGTCCCAGTCGCTCGCTCGCTAGCACAGGAAGTTTTACATCTCTGACGTTTGACATCATGTTGCCTCGACAACCATGCAGTATCGTAAACCATATTCAACGCTCGTTCTCCATTGGGTAGCGTGATGTAACGCACGTAGAATAAGCGATATGCTAACAATATTGCATGCTATCAAACCAAATGAATGAAACCCGCTAGAAAGGAATAGAACACATGTTTTTATTCCATCGAAAACGTGTCCTGTATGTATAATCATTCCTGATATTTCATTCCGATGACGTCACTCCCAGTGTTTCCCTGCTGACTAGATGCACATTGTCAAAATGGTGAACCGGTTCAAAATTAAAATTATTTTGATTAACTTGTGTATTTTTTTGTCAATTTCTCCATATAATATAAAGAACATTTGCGAAGATGTGAAGTTTATCTTCTCGTGTTGAAAATATTTTCACTTGTTCACGTCACTCACTTGTGATGTATACATTCTCCACTCGAAGATAAACTTCATATCGTCACACCACTGTGTAACATCCTCTCTCTCTATCCACATTCACTGGATATGAGCAATCGGGTGCTCTGATTGGCTACTCTACTATGAGGATATCAGCTCATATGGACCCTTTTCACGTGACGTCACGACAAACGTGGCCGCCATTTTGGACGTATACTACCAGTAGTTTACCACAGCCAGCATTGAGGAACGGCAGCAAAGAAAGTGTTTATTTTCAGCAAGACTTCCATCATGCCACTATATTGTTGTGCACCTGGATGTAGTAACCATCAACAAACAAGGCAAGGGTTATCATTTTATCGGATCCTGGTAGATGCTGACCGACGGAGAAGATGGATAGCGGCATACCAGCGCTTGTGCAGTGACCACTTTGTTGGCGGTAAGACGAATAAAATTAGCCAGAAAAGGCATTACATTGCTGTTAACATTCTGTGGTGGCGAGTGTGTAACCAAATAGGCTAAAATAACCCATTGTAACCTCTTTGTTCTTCTGTAGTAGCTATTAGCTAACGACATTAGCTAGCGTTGTGTTCCTTTGCTGTTGGTAGACTGTAGGACAGATCAGAGGCAGTGTCCTACAAACAGCGCTTAATTTGAGGGGAGCAAGCCAGAGCGCGCTCCGGAACCTCGGGCGTTGGCTCCGGCAGCTATTTACACTGGATCTGGTGATCCGACACCTCTTTTGACTATGTAACAAAAAAAAAAACCCAAATAATTAAATAAAAAAATGCAAGTTTATTTAGTGTTAATGTCTGATTTTGATATCTGTCTTGTTGGTGATTTCAATCATGAAACGACATCCACAAAATATCTGCAGATGAACTTAATTTGCAGTGTTATTACAAAACATGCCCAGAAGCGCAGCGCCGCGCCCCCATCTCCTCTCCTCTTTTTCTCTGCACCGGAGCCGCTCATCCTCTGCGCTCCGGGACCTCCCACTTTACAAATTAAGCACTGCCTACAAATAAGTGGTCAAAACAAGAGGAACATGTATTTGTCTCTTAAATCCAGGCCGTTCCCTGTAATCTGTAACAACGGTTGGAGAAAGTAATGGCAAATAGTGAGTGCACAAACCATAGAAGGTAAACTGTACACAGCGCCAGGGCAGTGTGATGGTATGTCTACTTTTAGATTGTGTTAGCTTATCAATGAACACACTCGTCACTCGACGAGTTTCACGTCTTTACGACGGATACTTAAACGTGTGTTAGGTATTATTGTTGCAGTCTAAGCAGTCATTGTAGCAGCTAGATGAGCGAGAACCGAAAGGGTCTGTGCCATAAACCGTTATTTCTGTACGGTGTTGCTAATGTGTCGTTACTGTTGTTATTTCTCCCTCTGCTCGCCCTGTAAATGCCCTGCGTCGCTGGATAGCGAAGGTGTTTTCTGCATCTCGCTCGTTTTTCTTGTATGTTCTCCGTTTGTCGCCTTCCTCGCATTCAAACCAATTCGAGCCGAAGTCCGCTACATGTCCAAAATGGTGGTTGCGTTTACGAAGGTCATGTGACTGAAAAGGGTCTATACCGTGAATAGAGAAAAACAAAATGGAGTGTGTTGCCGAACCAACCATGGACGAAATAAAAATTGACTCGAAACCCCCCCCCCAATAAAAAAAAAACAAAAAAAACCCCAACAGAATATGGAATAAAAGTATTTGATGGTAAAAACGTATCTTTAATTTTCCAAGAATTATTATCGCATTTTTCACAAATTGCTCCTGTCATTTCGCCAGTTTGTTTACATTCTAAACAGAAATGATTTTGTTGGACATTTTGTATAAAAGTTTTTATTTATTGAATTTGCAAAAAATAAAAATGCTCTGGTTGTCAAAATCCAGTGAATGTGGATAGAATAAAACAGTTATTCCACTCAACCTCGCCATACATGGATTATAGACGACGAGGTGCATGGATGACTTGATTTCGTGGAATAACTTATATTTTATATTTATAGTCTGCATATATGTGAAGCTTAATAGGGATTTTTTTTCCCAATTTCAGCATGAATAGATAAATATGTTTCAAGATAAATTTGAGAGAAAAAAGAAAAAAAAAAACCATAAAATGGTTAAAAACATGCTACGTTACTACGGCTTTATCACACTATGTAGAATGTCCACTTCTGTATGGACAATTTATGCACAAGAACAAACAGATGGATAGACAGACGGATAAAAGACTCAATCCTTTGGGTAAACTAATAAATACAAGTCTGAGATTTTTCTTGATCATGGATTATACAAAGTCCCGCCCCCTGACCAATCAGATACTTTTGTCCTCATTCCAGTCACTGATTGATCATCTTTTTTAACTTTACTGGATAAATGTTCTTTGGGGAGCGTGACCGTGCGCGTCCCAGTGTTCACATATGTCCGAGGTGTGCGTTTGGTGGAACCAGTGATGATTTAAAAGCCTCACATGCGAGCTGCATAAACTGATTTAACTCCTGCATCCTGACAGGAAAGCCACACCAGCTCGGAGTGAGAGTTTTGCTCAAAAAAAGCAGCCAAGAGTGGGCAAAAGCGCCAAAACCTGGCCTCGCCGTCCCCCCTGTGATTCATCAGCAGGCTGTGCGACGTCGGCTTGCCAACACACTTGTTTTTCTGCTCGGCTCCCTGCCACCTGCTTCCTACAGCGACACAACAGAAGGAGACGACTTCATCCTGGCCACTGTCTACAACCACTTTTTTTTTTTTTTAAGGTCTGGAATAAAACTGGGAATAGACGCGTCATGCAAAAGCCAAAATTATTATTCATTTAACAGCAGCTGAGGATAAGCCAACAAAGTTAAATTAATTAATTTATTTATTTAAAACAAAACAAAAAAACCCCCACCTTTTTAAACAACGCTGAAGTGCAACGCTGGGGTGTTTCGTGTTTCTTTTAAAGCATAGCATTTTAAAATTACGTAGAATGCTAAAGCGCTGTAAAATGGCCAATTATCTCTACACCTGTACCCACATTAGAAACAGCATGGCTTATGAATATGCATCAATATGCAAATTACTAAACACGCTGTGAAATTCAGTGCACTTTCAGTCGCGGTGTCTCAATTTACACTGTCGTTTTGTCACTGATTTACAGAACAGCAGTGAATCTGTGAGGATATATACATATACATCTATCTATATTTCAACATTACCATGGCAACCACAATGATGTTCACCAACAGCAGTTAAGTTAGCTATCTAGCTAAAACAGAACTCGCTTCCGTGGCTAAAAGTAATTTCCAAGCACTGTGTCATCATCCTTGAATAATTTGCAAAATCAGACGTGATTGGTTCAACTTGGTCACTGGGCCTTTAATGACGTTACCATGATAACTACAACTTTAATCATCATGAGCATCAAATTAAAAATTAGATAGTTAGCTAGAATAGAACAACTCCTGTGGCTAACTTTAGTTTCACAAGGCTAATCATTTGCATATCACAGGACTGGATCAAAGCTGTTGAGCGTTTCATTTTGCGGCATCATAAATGAAGTTCATGCACAGCCCCGCCCCCTGATTGGTTCCAAATGCTCATTTAAATATCACACTGTAGAGTTGACGGCACTTTTTATTCAGCTCAGTTTATAACTATTTTTATGAAGTTAATCTGCAGCTATAATCCACTGCTCTGTTATTCATCAACACAAAGCACAGGTCGCTCAAGGAAAAAAAAAAAAGCCATGTTTGTTTTTCCAGTCCAACATGGACGCCAGGTCTGTACAGTGTTGCATAATTAATTCTCACACTTCAAAGCAGGCGTATGGTTCTGGGTTGCCATCTCCCTTCACATGGCTCACCACTGGCCTGGTTTGCATTTCCTCCAGCATCCTGTGAATGGAGTCATTGTCAAGTCTGGAGTGCCTCAACCCTGATTGAAGCTCCACCCAAGAGAGGTCACATGACTGACCTCCCAGCCACATCAGATTTCGAGCTCTAGACTTTCCTTTCAGACAGAATTTACTGGTGGAACTTTTACATATTCAAGATTTAGTTGGGTTTGAACTCGTTTTTCACCCAAACTGAATTGAGGCCATCTGCTCTGATGTGGGTGGAGCAGAAAGACAGGGGGCGTGGCATTCTACTCCAGAGTATTTTAACCAAGAATCATAAAAATAGAAAGAACATAGCAAATAATCACGATGTTTATATCTTAGTGATTGTCAGATTTTATTTAAAAAAAAATGTTGACAAATCTGATTTTACCAAACCGATCGCTTAAATCACCACCGTCCCCATCAACCGATGACTTAATCACCACTCCCCCCCCATCAACCGATCACTAAATCACCACCGTCCCCATCAACCGATCACTTAATCACCACTCCCCCCCATCAACCGATCACTAAATCACCACCGTCCCCATCAACCGATCACTTAATCACCACTCCCCCCATCAACCGATCACTAAATCACCACCGTCCCCATCAACCGATCACTTAATCACCACTCCCCCCATCAACCGATCACTTAATCACCACTCCCCCCCATCAACCGATCGCTAAATCACCACCGTCCCCATCAACCGATCACTTAATCACCACTCCCCCCATCAACCGATCACTAAATCACCACCGTCCCCATCAACCAATCACTTAATCACCACTCCCCCCCATCAACCGATCACTAAATCACCACCGTCCCCATCAACCGATCACTTAATCACCACTCCCCCCCATCAACCGATCACTAAATCACCACCGTCCCCATCAACCAATCACTTAATCACCACTCCCCCCCATCAACCGATCACTTAATCACCACTCCCCACCATCAACCGATCACTAAATCACCACCGTCCCCATCAACCGATCACTTAATCACCACTCCCCCCCATCAACCGATCACTAAATCACCACCGTCCCCATCAACCGATCACTGAATCACCACTCCCCCCCATCAACCGATCACTTAATCACCACTCCCCCCCATCAACCGATCACTTAATCACCACTCCCCCCCATCAACCGATCACTAAATCACCACCGTCCCCATCAACCGATCACTTAATCACCACTCCCCCCCATCAACCGATCACTAAATCACCACCGTCCCCATCAACCGATCACTTAATCACCACTCCCCCCATCAACCGATCACTTAATCACCACTCCCCCCCCATCAACCGATCGCTAAATCACCACCGTCCCCATCAACCGATCACTTAATCACCACTCCCCCCATCAACCGATCACTAAATCACCACCGTCCCCATCAACCAATCACTTAATCACCACTCCCCCCCATCAACCGATCACTAAATCACCACCGTCCCCATCAACCGATCACTTAATCACCACTCCCCCCCATCAACCGATCACTAAATCACCACCGTCCCCATCAACCAATCACTTAATCACCACTCCCCCCCATCAACCGATCACTTAATCACCACTCCCCACCATCAACCGATCACTAAATCACCACCGTCCCCATCAACCGATCACTTAATCACCACTCCCCCCCATCAACCGATCACTAAATCACCACCGTCCCCATCAACCGATCACTGAATCACCACTCCCCCCCATCAACCGATCACTTAATCACCACTCCCCCCCATCAACCGATCACTTAATCACCACTCCCCCCCATCAACCGATCACTAAATCACCACCGTCCCCATCAACCGATCACTTAATCACCACTCCCCCCATCAACCGATCACTAAATCACCACCGTCCCCATCAACCGATCACTGAATCACCACTCCCCCCCATCAACCGATCACTGAATCACCACTCCCCCCATCAACCGATCACTTAATCACCACTCCCCCCCATCAACCGATCACTTAATCACCACTCCCCCCCATCAACCGATCACTAAATCACCACTCCCCCCCATCAACCGATCACTTAATCACCACTCCCCCCCCATCAACCGATCGCTAAATCACCACCGTCCCCATCAACCGATCACTTAATCACCACTTCCCCCCTACCATCAACCGATCGCTAAATCACCACCGTCCCCATCAACCGATCACTTAATCACCACTCCCCCCCCCATCAACCGATCGCTAAATCACCACCGTCCCCATCAACCGATCACTTAATCACCACTCCCCCCCTACCATCAACCGATCGCTAAATCACCACCGTCCCCATCAACCGATCACTTAATCACCACTTCCCCCCCATCAACCGATCGCTAAATCACCACCGTCCCCATCAACCGATCACTTAATCACCACTCCCCCCCTACCATCAACCGATCGCTAAATCACCACCGTCCCCATCAACCGATCACTTAATCACCACTCCCCCCATCAACCGATCGCTAAATCACCACCGTCCCCATCAACCGATCACTTAATCACCACTCCCCCCCACCATCAACCGATCGCTAAATCACCACTGTCCCCATCAACCGATCACTTAATCACCACTTCCCACCATCAACCGATCGCTAAATCACCACCGTCCCCATCAACCGATCACTTAATCACCACTTCCCCCCTACCATCAACCGATCGCTAAATCACCACCGTCCCCATCAACCGATCACTTAATCACCACTCCCCCCCCATCAACCGATCGCTAAATCACCACCGTCCCCATCAACCGATCACTTAATCACCACTCCCCCCCTACCATCAACCGATCGCTAAATCACCACCGTCCCCATCAACCGATCACTTAATCACCACTTCCCCCTACCATCAACCGATCGCTAAATCACCACCGTCCCCATCAACCGATCACTTAATCACCACTCCCCCCCATCAACCGATCGCTAAATCACCACCGTCCCCATCAACCGATCACTTAATCACCACTCCCCCCCACCATCAACCGATTGCTAAATCACCACCGTCCCCATCAACCGATCACTTAATCACCACTCCCCCCCAACCATCAACTGATCGCTAAATCACCACCGTCTCCATCAACCGATCACTTAATCACCACTCCCCCCCCACCCCCCCATCAACCGATCGCTAAATCACCACCATCCCCATTAACCGATCACTATTAACATCAACTAATAAAATCACTGCTACTCACGTCGGCTAATCACCACCGTCCCCATTAATTGATCACTAAATCACCATAATTTACATAAACTAGTCACAAATCACTGATACTCCCATCGACTAATCAGTGATCATCACTGTTCCCATCAACCAATCACCACTGTTCCATTACATTCCATTACAGGCATCTTATCCAGAGTGAAGTACAACATACCCAGAGCAGCCTGGGGAGCAGTTGGGGGTTAGGTGCCTTGCTCAAGGGAGCTTTAGCCATTCCTGCTGGTCCAGGGAATCAAACCAACAACCTTTTGGTCCCAACACTGTTTCTCTAACCATTAGGCCATGGCGTTCCCATCAAACAATCACCACTATTCCCATCAACTAATAACTAATCACCATTGCTCACATTAACTAATCACAATTGTTCCCGTTTACAAAATCAACTAATCACGTGTCACCACTTTTCCCACCATCTAAACACTAGTTATGCCGCTTTTCCACTACCAACGCGGCTGAGTTGGGCTGAGCCGTGCCGTGCTGAGTTGGGCTGAGTCGAGCTGAGTGGGGCTGTTGGAGTTGCATTTCGACTACAACCGCGCTGAACCGTGCTGGCTGGAAGTGGGTGGACACATTGGGTGGAGTTAGCGAAAGTGGGTGGACGTCACGTGATGTCGTTAGGCGGCGCAAACAGTGACATCAGTGACCTTTTAAGCGGTAGTCTCACGACCCGGATAGTAAACAATAAACATGGAGGACATGGAGTCGTTAGTGTTGCTGGTCTTGGTGCTGTGGCTTGTTGTCACCGACAACGCCAACAGATACTGGCAAGAGCGTGTAGATGAGGCGAGGCGCATAAGGCTTCAGAAATTCTCGTAATTCGTAATTCTTCTTGTTCCAGGTTTACGGTGTTTACAGATCCCAGCGTGCTCGCGGGGCGTGTGTGGGCATGTGAGAACACTCCTCACCAATCAGTGCACAGGGGAGTGTCTCCTCACGCCCCTAGCCCCACTCGGCTCGGTTTGGCTCGCTTCAGCCCCACTCCAAAACCGTGCGAGTTTTGGGTGCTAAGCAGGGCTGAAGCGAGCTGAGTCGTGCTGCTCTGAGGTAGTCGAAACGCGAGCCGTGTCGGGCTGAAGTGAGCTGAAAAAGGGTAGTGGAAAAGGGCCATTAGTTTAAACACTTGTGATTAATCACTAATCGCCACTACTCCCATCAACCGCTAATCACTGCTACTGCTAACCAAATCACTCATAACAACTGTTCACATTAACTATTTACCATTGTTCCCATCAACCACTCATCACAACTGTTCCCACCAACCAATCGCTGATCACCATTGTCCACATTAATTAATCACTACTGTTCCCATCTATCACTAAAATCACAATTGTTTACATCAAACAAATCACTAATCACCATTGTTTCCAGCAAAAATCTTCCTATTTATGCAAAACAATCTGATATGCAAAAATTGATGAGAATTCACTGAATATGTTAATTACCCTGTCACCTGGCAACGCCTTGCGACTTTTTGAGCCAACATTAGCAATTTCTTCCCTCGTGACTCATGAATTTCCAACGCTGCATTGAACAGGGCTAGTCTGGAGAAGGTTTTTACAGGACAGTTCCCCTTTCTCACAGGTGTAGCGTGAACACACAATGCAAATGTCTCATTCATCTCATTATCTGTAGCCGCTTTATCCTGTTCTACAGGGTCGCAGGCAAGCTGGAGCCTATCCCAGCTGACTACGGGCGAAAGGCGGGGTACACCCTGGACAAGTCGCCAGGTCATCACAGGGCTGACACATAGACACAGACAACCATTCACACTCACATTCACACCTACGCTCAATTTAGAGTCACCAGTTAACCTAACCTGCATGTCTTTGGACTGTGGGGGAAACCGGAGCACCCGGAGGAAACCCACGTGGACACGGGGAGAACATGCAAACTCCGCACAGAAAGGCCCTCGCCGGCCACGGGGCTCGAACCCGGACCTTCTTGCTGTGAGGCGACAGCGCTAACCACTACACCACCATGACGCCCACAATGCAAATGTGATAAATATTATTAAAATATCATAGTGGCAAATTATGAAAACAATAATACAGTATTACTGAATCTACTGTAACCAGGTCACTGTTAACACTGACTAAAACCTTCGATATTCGACGTCCTGAAAGCGGTTTTTGCAGGCTCGTACCTGTTGCAGGTGGTCTGATGAGGTCCATGATGACTGAGTCGGCTCCTTTGGTGTACACAGTGATCTGCTCGGTGAGTGGATGTCGCACCACCACAGACATGCGTTTACGTGTTGAGTCGAATCCCAGCGTATGCAGGAGCTCGAAGCTCAGCTTTCCTACATGTGGCAGCTCCACAGTCACCTGATCCGCCAGTCGGCCCACCAGAGCGCAGTTGTAGGCGCGGGCGGCGTACACCAGAGCCGCTTCGTCCGGAGACTCGGCTTCGTAACGCAGCTCGCCCTCGTCCTGAGCGGAAGCCTTGGCCGGGTCGTGTCCGAGTGGGACGGCGCTGAAGGCCTGCTGCAGACGCTCCTCATCCAGTTTGGCGAGCGTGCTCTCGGCGGACGGAGAGGACAGCATGCTGGAGGTGGCGCGCTGAGACGACGAGCGGTTGGTGGCCAGGCTGGACGAGCTGCTGTTGTTGGAGCCTGATGTCAAGCGACTCGGCGTGAAGCGTTTAATAAAGTCCTCGATGGTCTTCACTGGGGATTTCAGTTCAAAACGCCGCACCTGGGGGGAGATGATGAAATTTGCCAATATTTTGTAGAACTTAGAACCTACACTTAAAATATCACCAAAGTTAAACAATTTATTTCCCTGGCTTTTCAGTTTTATAATTCATTACAAAATCAACTTCTGTACAAAGCAAACTCTGATATTTATGACGGCGTATTGCGGCCATCGGAGGTTAAAAAAAAAAAGTTTTTGAGAAAAAAAAAATTTATTAAAAATTCGACTTCCAAGATTAAAGTTGTAAATTTACATGAAAAAAAAGGATATTACCTGAGATTATAAAATCCAACAATTTGTGAGGAAAAAAAAAAAAAACAACCCAAAAACAGAAATTCTGAGATTTAAAAAAATATATATATCACAAATTTCAAAGAAAAATATTGGGTTTTTGTGCATTATGGTGCTGAAGGAGGGACTAATATTGAGAGAAAAAAAAATTATTTCTGAGATTAAAAAGTCACAAATGTGCGAGAACACTATCTGGAAAAATGGTACTTTTTAAAATTTTTCACAATATAAAATAAGAATATAAAAGAATAAAGCACCAAGAGATTTTTAAACTACATTTTCCAGAATGCACTGCAGCCAGGAAGGCGGGGAGGACGTGATTGCTGTCTCAGAGAATATCCAAGTTTTATTTTTCATAACTTTGTGACTTTTTAAATCACAGAATTTGAGGGTTTTTTCCTTGCAGATGTATGACTTTATAATTCCAGAGAATATCTGAGGTATTTTTATAATAAATAATCTCAGACTTTAATCTCAGAAACCGAGGTTTTCTTTTCTTGGAATATTACCCCGTCCCTCAGCGATGCTTTTTTTTTAAAACTACAATGGCCCAAATATGCAGTCATAGATAGTGTTATAAATAAATAAATAAACCTTTTAATTAATTAATCTTTTATCACTGATGAAACAATGTTATTAGGGCCCGAGCACCGTTCGGTGCGAGACCCTATTGTTTTTCAAAGGATTATTATTATTATTATTCTGCCGTGTTTGGCCTTATTTGAGGCATTTCCCATGCACGAAAACTCATGAAATTTGATACACACATCAGTCATTGTCCTCGCTACTCAGCCACAGACTTTTGGCCCCGGGCGTGGCCCAGGGACTTCATAGTGCCCCTTTTTCCATTTCCCATTGAAATGAATGGGTAGAACTTGGGAATGATGATGTCATAAGGCCATTTGGAGTGAAATTACACATGGTCATTTCTAACGTACTCCTCCTAGACGGTTCATCAAATTCATGTCAAACTTGGCAAACATGATGCCAAGATATTGCTGAAGTTGAATTGCTAAGGGATTTTTGATATGTTGTAATATGTTGAAATAATATAACATATAATATGCCAAGATATTGAGGTATTTCACCCACGTGACCAAGTCACGTGACGCAGCCATTTTGGACGGCACGCTTAAGTCCTTCAGTGCAAGGCGGTATGAGATGGTGGAGACCTTTGCACATTTTAACAAGAAAGTAAGCTGTGATTCGTGTTAAATTGGATCTGTCTTTTATCACAAACACTGTACCCAGCCTTGGTATGGAGCCCTGTTTGTTTATTTCTGTGTCCCGTTTCTTTCTAGCCTCTGTTATTGCGTTTTATGTCTGATGTCTGCTACATGCAACCCTAGACAAATTAACACTGCCTTGTTTCACTGCTCAGATGGGTTAACAAACACTGACCCATTTACTTTTTGCTATATATTTTATCAAAATTGCGTTAACTGATAAACTAACCTGAAATGAAATGATCACTGCAAAGTCTGCAGTACTCTGTTGGCTCCCAATCCTGTCTCTTCACAGCTGCAATCCATTTGGCCCTCTTGTCTGGGTCAGTAGGAAACCGGTAGTGATGTGTCGGTCGCGAACGATCCGGTTCAAAGAGCCGGCTCTTTGAAGTGAACGATGGGAGCCGGCTCTTCGGTGGGAGCCGAGTTGGGGAGCCGAATTAGTTTTTTGTCCTTAGGTGCCTCAGAGAGAGAGAGACTTTCACAAAAAAAGTTGCTGTCCGATTGCGTCTTTGTGTTGTCTATTACCATTCAAAGGAAAAAGTAGCATGGTGTACGCCTACTTTTTTTGGTTGGGGGGGTTGATGTCATTCACAGCTGCGAAAATACGAAAATTGGTGTAATGCTTAAAGCTGTGGAGCGCAGGGGAGAGGAGTCTGTGAGGCACCTGAGGAGGGGAAAATCAGCTGTGTATTTTATATTGGTAATATAACACAGTTTTGCATTATGTTTGTGAGAAAATAATTTATTAATTGGTAAGTAAGTTTTATTTCTATAGCTAGAACATTGTTACACTGCTATACTTTACAAAGCTTTACAATGGCTACAAAAACTCAAAAATAAAATGGAAAACATTCTATTGATAAAATATAAATAATAATGTAATTAATTAACTAGTTAATTGCAGCAATTAAATCAAAAATAAAATCTCAGGAGCCGTTTGGGAGCCGAAAGAGCCGGCTCCTTATAGTAAGAAGAGCCAAAAGAGCCGGCTCTCGAAAAAGAGTCGAAATTCCCATCACTAGAAACCGGTAAAAGGAGCGTCCTGCACGCTGTCCCTGTCTGTTGTGGCAGCCCACAGCACAACAAGCAAACACCATGGTTATTTATAGAGTGCTTACTGACAAATTAATCTATTCTAGGTGTCTGTAACACGTTTTTTTTCAAGCTGGTTCTCCGTCTCTGTCTGCAGCGTTAGTATGTAGCTTGACGTTCAAAATGGCGGACACCGGGGCGTCACGTGACCCTGTGACGTCAGGTGAAATACCTCAATTGCTGAATGTTGAACTTTGATATCTTGTAATATGATTCTGATTCATTGGTTCGTTTGCATGTGTGAACGCGGACCACACAGTCTGTATGCTACAGTGTAACAATTTTACTGCCTGGTGCGGACCAAATAATCAAACACACACGATAATAGTGACCTATCATTGTGCATTTTGTTGCAGACAAAATGCACAATGATTTTTGATATACTGTAATATGTTGAAATATAACATATAATATGCCAAGATATTGCTGAATGTTGAACTCGATATCTTGTAATACGACTCTGATTCTGATACTCTTTAGCCATGATGGGCCTGTGTGATGAACATTTGATGAATATGTGACTGTTTTGTTGGGTGGCGGGATGTCCTGGGTTGCGGAACCACACGTGCGAGGGCCCGTCAAGGCCGCTAGCGGCTTTAATTGTTATTGTGTTTGTTTTCCTGGCAATGTTTTTAATTATAATTAAAAAAAATATATTAGCAATTATTCATACATTTTGCATTAACCTTCATCCTACCAAGTGGGGTCCATCTGGACTCCACACCTATATGTTTGTTTGCCATTTTAAAAATATGTGACATACTGCCTCACCGTTTTATGAATTTGTCGGAATTTATGTCTTAATTAAAACACTAAAGCACCGGAAGATCAGCTTTTTGCATTGTGAAGGTATAATTAATTTGTTACTGGGGTCCAACCGGACCCCAGAGTAAAGTTTATCTGTCTTTCGTTTTATAATTGAATAGCACACTGAAAGTTAACTTCTTTTATTTCTTTTATGTTCCATAATGAAACTACCAAGGCATTCCTTCTTGGGGTCCGTGTGGACCCCACTGCTGCAATAAGCACAGGCTGCAAAACAAAAGCCCTAAATTATTTTACAATTACTTTTTTGTTTTAAATTCTGTAAGAAAAGACCTAAGTTGTAATCCAGAATGTTTTACAGCTGCATGAGCTGCAAAAATCATGTATATAATGCCAATTTTTTTTGTGGCACTATAATTTGCTACATGTATGCTAGTTATTGCAATATTATTGCAATGTTATTGCATTTATAATACATCATTGATATTCAGCCATAGTGGATTTTGTTCTTCAATAAAGTTATGTCTGTTTGCTGCATTGAATTGGTTCTTACTGCATTGATTTCAAGGTATTCCCTCCTGGGGTCCATACGGACCCCGCCTGGTAGTTTGTGTATGTAAAATTGGCTGGTAGGATGAAGGTTAAGTGTGTTCTTTATGCCTTGGGCCCTTTAGTGTATTGCTGTTATTAATACAAGATGTTCTGAACAAAACTTATCTGGTGATTTTGTCTTTATAAGCTTTAATTTTAAAGAAAAGTATTGGGGTCCAAACGGACCCCACATGGTAAGATTAAGGTGTAAAATAGCATGGTAGGATGAGGGTTAAAAGCAATTAAAGTAATTTTTTTAAGCAACCTTTAATTTCCTTCATTTTTAAATTTTAATTTTCAGTACTAATTTAACATCAAAAAAATCATAAAATATTTCAGAAGTGTCTTGTGCCAAAATATTACTACTACTACTACTACTACTACTACTAATGTGCTTTTAATCCACGTAGTTTGGAGTCAATCATAGTAAAAATTAAAGGATTAAAATGTAATAGAATGCACAAGATAAAATAAAAGCTCAATAAAAATATAAAGTACACAAATATAGAAGAAAAATAATTTAAAAAATTAAATGAAGCTATAAATACCAACGCAGAGGAAGTATTTTCAATGAAATGCCAAACTACATGCTGCTGATTGATGATTATCTTCCCCAGCTAAGTGTTAAATACTGGTAAATAAAAGCTGGACAGTCACGTTTCCTCTTAACCCTTTCAACAAGCCATAAAAAAACAAACAAAAAAACCCCAACCAAACAAAAAAACAACTATAATTTGTGGCTGAGGGACACACCCATGTGGATTTTGGCACTGGTCAGTGCCAGTTAAGGGAAGGGCTGCTGTTTCAGTTATAAAATCTATCTGTGCTGAACACACTCCCTAGGCTAACATCACTCCCAAAGCGAATTCCACAGAATCATCTCTAAATAAACTCCGAAGACGGGATGCGGATCGGAACGGAATGTTTGGATGTGAAAGGTGAGACGGATTGGACACCTGGGTCCTAAAGAGCACGGCTCAAGCTGCCACTCCTGCAGGAGAAACGTCCAGAAGAACTTCAGGAGTCCGGTCTGAGCAGGAGTGTGTGGTGCATCAAAGAGAGGGATGTGCAAGATAAGACATGCCCATAAGTATTGGCACCCACTCGGACCACAAAAACAGCATGCGTAATCACTTCCACTTCCTAAATATCTCAACGGTCAGGAACGGATGAGCTTTATCTTTCAGCATTTTAGTTTTTGGCCATTTGTGGCTACAATTTCAGCATCACCCCCACCAAAACAATATCGCGAACTGATACTGAATGCACACTAATACATTTCACATCAACAATAAACTCCAAATATTCTCTGTTTGCATCAGAGCAAGAAACTCGAGTCAAGACAAGAGCAGCAAGTGAAACAGGAAACGGGAAAAACGGGGCAGGGTTTCCTGAGAGGGTTGGGTCATATCAGAGAGATGAAAACACCTAGATCTACTGTTCACACCGGTCTGCGTCTAAGCTCAAAGGCAGGATCAGAGCGAATACACAGACTCACCTTCTGGCGTGGTTGATTGGGTGATGACACGACCACTGTGTTACAGATGGTCAGAGCGATGAAGAAGTCAAAGACGTCACACAGGTCAGGAGGGATCTGGCTCAGGAGCTGACTGTGGAAACGCATGAACTCCATCTGACTGCCGCACTCGTTCACCTTATCCATCAGCTGAGGATCCGGAGTGATGTCTTTCTCCTACAACACAACGCCATCCATTACATCAGAACATTCCAGAACCAACGACTTGGGGAACTGTGATTTCACAACATGACTCGCTTGCTTGTGTATGCTAACTCGCTAAATCAGTTAGAATTGGCATCTCTGGCCAATTCAAGTGTTGACTCTGTTAGTCGGCGGCACGGTGGTGTAGTGGTTAGCGCTGTCGCCTCACAGCAAGAAGGTCCTGGGTTCGAGCCCCGTGGCCGGCGAGGGCCTTTCTGTGTGGAGTTTGCATGTTCTCCCCGTGTCCGCGTGGGTTTCCTCCGGGTGCTCCGGTTTCCCCCACAGTCCAAAGACATGCAGGTTAGGTTAACTGGTGACTCTAAATTGACCGTAGGTGTGAGTGTGAATGGTTGTCTGTGTCTATGTGTCGGCCCTGTGATGACCTGGCGACTTGTCCAGGGTGTACCCCGCCTTTCGCCCGTAGTCAGCTGGGATAGGCTCCAGCTCGCCTGCGACCCTGTAGAAGGATAAAGCGGCTTGAGATAATGAGATGAGATGAGACTCTGTTAGTCATCGTCAACTCCGTTATCGTCAAAACTGGGCAATCCATTAACTGAACTGACGATAACAGAGTTGACATTTTTCCACCATTTTGTGTCTTAACTCCACATGCTAACCTCAAACTAGCTACCACATGGCATGTATAAAAAGAGAATTTTATGGATTTCAATCATATTATTGTTTTTTAAAAAAATAAGTGAGAGATCTCATCTCATCTCATTATCTGTAGCCGCTTTATCCTTCTACAGGGTCGCAGGCAAGCTGGAGCCTATCCCAGCTGACTACGGGCGAAAGGCGGGGTACACCCTGGACAAGTCGCCAGGTCATCACAGGGCTGACACATAGACACAGACAACCATTCACACTCACATTCACACCTACGCTCAATTTAGAGTCACCAGTTAACCTAACCTGCATGTCTTTGGACTGTGGGGGAAACCGGAGCACCCGGAGGAAACCCACGCGGACACGGGGAGAACATGCAAACTCCGCACAGAAAGGCCCTCGCCGGCCACGGGGCTCGAACCCGGACCTTCTTGCTGTGAGGCGACAGCGCTAACCACTACACCACCGTGCCGCCTAAGTGAGAGATGCACTCCAATATCACAATAACAGAATTGACGAATAATTAATCTACTGTTGGTGCATCCTCAACATTTTGTTCAAATTAATGAGAGAAGAAACATAACACACTTCACTGCCTTTCTGACGTTTCCTGCCAGAGGAAGTGACATCATTCGCTGCAGGTGTCATGCGTATTATTAAAAGCCTTTGTGGATTTTATGTGGTTTTATAACAGAGTTGACAAGAACATTGGGACGGAAAAAAAAATTATTACTGAAATTTCACAGAATACAGAAAATAGACTTGAGGCAATTGATTTTATAACAGTTAATAGAATAAGCTCCAAAAAACAGTTAGACTGAATCACTTCCTGTTTATTGGAGTTGAATGGATGAATCAGGAGTCGAAGACGGACAATAATGTGGGGGAGGGGTGGGAGTCATTTAATTAATGTTTTATGGATAAATTGGGTCTAAACTGTACATCAAGCATCGCTATTGGTGAAAGTTTGTCATAATTTGCGTTATTGTTCAAAACTGATTCAATAAAGATTTCTTTTGTGGGAAATAACAAAAGGTTTATCTCAGAGACGTGGAATGTAGCCCGAATTCTAGAACGATCAATGTACAGTATTTTCCAGTTACTTAGCAACCGTGTGCTAGAACATTTACCCACATGAACAGTGAGTGAGCTACAAAGTTCATATTTTATTTTAAAAACGTTGTGCATACACTGTTAAGGAGAGGATTCCATGTCAACGCTGTTATTCATTCCCGCTCTGCTGATATTCACTGTTCCAGGAAGTTGGAATTTTTAAAAAATATAAATAAATAAATAAATAAATAAATAAATGTTTCTTAGTATGATGAACACCAGGATGCTTTGGTTAGCGATTGATGCTACACAGAATAATGGTGCAAGTCTAGTACTTCTATCTTTTTTTTTAAAACTATTTTAACAACGTTTCTGAGGAAAATGTTGACGTTCTCAATGTGTTTGGTCAGTCTGTTTTTGTTTGCGTACAGCTAGCTAATTCGTTAGTCTCAGTCATTTTCCCAGCAGCGTTCACTCCCCCCCCCCACAGTATTCACAATGTACCCGTGCCAATTGTGAACAGGTTCAACACTGGATTTGTCCTAGCTAGCTAAAGTTCCATATTTCCCAGTCACCTTGCAACAGGAATTAACATTTTCCTCAGAAATGTTGGTAAATTAAGAGAAAAATGCTCATAACCATTAAAACTAATTACAATTAGTACTGATTAAAGTGTAACCAGGAGTTAATCTTGTTACAACACTGGAAAATACAACTGTAACTGTTCCCTTGTGAATGTCGATAATTTAGCTAGCTAGCGGTCTACGTAAAGACAGAACGACTGCTGAAAATCAGTCAGAACGTCAACGTTTTCCTGAGAAATGTTGCCAAATTAACAATTAAATACTCAGAAATACTAAATATACACAGTGTTTACACTTAGCATTGAATCACATCTTCGGTAGCATTATTATTCTAATAAATATATATATTTTTTATATAAACTCCCTGAAACAACAAAATCAGCTAGACTACTAGGGTGTCTGAATCCGTATCTAGACATTTAAACATTTCGTAGTTTTTATAACTGCAGTCAAAGTGAATGATTTAATGCAGCTAGCTAGTTAGCCAACACGATCTGAGATGATGCACATACAGCGGTGCTTGAAAATTTGTGAACCCTTTAGAATTTTTGATACTTCATTCATTTCCAATTTTCAATCAATGAGGTGACAATCAGGTGAGTGTTTGCCCCGTTTTACTTAAAGAACAGAGATCTATCAGAGTCTGATCTTCACAAGTGTATCATGGCATGAACAAAGGCGATTCCTGAGGACCTCAGAAAGAGTCGTTGATGCTCATCAGGCTGGAAAAGGTCACAAAATCCACCTCTAAAGAGTTTGGACTCCACCAATCCACAGTCAGAGAGATGGAGGAAATTCAAGATCACTGTTGCCCTCTGGAGGAATGGACCAACAAAGATCAAGTTCTGCCAAATGCCATGTAACGTAATGCAAGAGTCCACGAGGTCACAAAGGAACCCGGGGTAAATTCTAACCAACTAAAAGTCTCTCTCACATTGGGAAACAATGTTCATGAGTCCACCATCAGGACAACACTGAACTACAACGGTGTGCATGGCAGGGTTACAAAGAGAAAGCTCCTGCTCTCCAAAAAGAAAATTTCTGCCTGACATCGTGCTCTCAGACAGGAATGCAGGCGGGCTGAGCGTAGGTGGAAAAAGGACAAACTCCAGACTTCTTATGAAATTCTCAGAACTTTCTTGAAGCATTACCAAGTAGCTTGAGAGCAGCAAAATCCAAGCATTTATCTGCTTTTATTGCTAATGCTGCCTTGAGACCTAGAGTCCTTTTTAGCACTTTTTAGTGGCTTACCTGAGAGTACTCCTGAGACCTGAGAGAGCCATTTTTCAATTACTTTATCAATAAAATTCGAGTCATTCAATCAAGCATTATCCAACCAGGTGCTGATCTCTCTGAGCCGATACCAGATTCTGTTAGGCCAGTACACAGCCATCTCACCCTTTTTCAACCCGTTTCCTATTATCAGCTCACCGAGATAGTCCTGCACATGAAACCGTCCAATTATCTGCTGGAAGTTTTGCCCTCACGCTTGTTTAAGGGTTGTTCAAGGTTAATAATGCAGTTGTTTTGGCCATTAACAACAACAATAACTGCTTAGATTCGGGTATAATACAGACAACTTTAAACATACAATCGTCCAGCCACTACTGAAGAAGCCGACTCTTGATCCTAAAGTTCATTCTAACTACAGGCTCATATCCAAGTTCCCTTTCATATACTTGCCAACTCTACCGATTCACGCGGTAGGCTACCGCTTCTGACAGGTGAATCCTGTCAGCTATAACCAATCGCAGCTACAACTTTTTAAACTCCATCACAGCACAGTGCTCGCTGCCCTCTTCTGCATACATCATACTTGCCAACTCTACGGATTCACACGGTAGTCTACCGCTTCTGACAAGTGAATCCCACCAACCGCTTTTAGTTCTAAAAACTACCACATGACAAAATCAGTGGACACTGTTGGATTCGCTCTTCTGACCTCACTTCAGCTGTTTTCAGCACAGGGGATACAAGTATACAGCGTCAAATAGTCATATTAAGTGAAGCTGAGAGCCAATGGAATGGCGCGATAATGATAATGATGTTGAATCTAAATTGTATCACTCTGCTATCGTGCCATTCCACTGACTCATTATGGTTCTAGCTAATCGGAAATGAGGTCACATACTACAACAAATCGCACTAAAGTACGTTGGTCCAATTTCTCGATCAATTTTCTTCAACTATGGTACTCACAGTGCAAGAGAACGCACTGTTTTATACCCTTTGTTTTCCAAATATTTCCAGGAGGGCAGCCCCCTGACCCCCTAGAAGGGTGCAACGGCACTGCGCAACCTGATCTACCGCTTTTCATTCCCTGGGGGTTGGCAAGTATGCCTTCATTCCCAAAATTATGGAACAAGTGCTTTCTGTGGAGTTACTTTCACATCTGGAGGATAACGACTCATGTGATGTCTTCTAATCAGGTTTTAAAAAACTTCATAGTATGGAATCTGCTTTGTTGAAAACGACCAATGACAATTTATTAACTTTGGATTCAGGGTCTTCTGCCATTTTAGTTCTACTGGATCTTAGTGCCGCGTTTGACCCAGTGGTCCATGGTGTTCTGTTAAAACGGCTTGAGTATGACGTCGGCATTGCGTTGAAATGGCTCGAGTCATACCGTAAAGGTAGATCCATGTCTGTTAACACAGACAGTAATCTCTCTCAGCCAGCACCTCTCTCACAAGGCGTTCCACAAGACTCTATCTTGGCCCCTCTGTTATTCGCCTTATATTTGCTCCCCCTGGTGCCCATTTTTCAAAAACATGGTGCCGATTACCATTGTTACACTGATGATACCTCAGTTGTATCTCAAAGCGAGACATAACATCACTTCATTGCTTTAAAAAAAAAAAAAGATGGAGTGCCTTGGTGATATGAAATGAAAAACAAAACAGAAGGTTTTTTTTTTTTAGCTCAACCTCATGTACTGCTACTGCAAGCTGGTAGATCGACCAGGCGATACGTCTGTGAAGGTTCTCAGTCATCCAGGTCATTGTAAATCATAGGTGCTAAAGAAGGCAACTGGACTTTCTTGAAATTCTTGAAGATGTTTCACCTCTCGGCGGCACGGTGGTGTAGTGGTTAGCGCTGTCGCCTCACAGCAAGAAGGTCCGGGTTCGAGCCCCGTGGCCGGCGAGGGCCTTTCTGTGCGGAGTTTGCATGTTCTCCCCGTGTCTGCGTGGGTTTCCTCCGGGTGCTCCGGTTTCCCCCACAGTCCAAAGACATGCAGGTTAGGTTAACTGGTGACTCTAAATTGAGCGTAGGTGTGAATGTGAGTGTGAATGGTTGTCTGTGTCTATGTGTCAGCCCTGTGATGACCTGGCGACTTGTCCAGGGTGTACCCCGCCTTTCGCCCGTAGTCAGCTGGGATAGGTTCCAGCTTGCCTGCGACCCTGTATAACAGGATATAGCGGCTAGAGATAATGAGACGAGATGAGATGCTTCACCTCTCATCCAAAAGGCTTCTTCAGTTTTGTCTGACTAGTGGGGAGTTCCAGGTATTTATCCTCTAGTGGACCAAAAGCAACCCTAAGGAGAGTTGCTGAGGTCACATAGGTCGTTGACCCTCTCAGTCATCCTGTAGGTGTTAGGGTTACTGAGTACACATCCACACCAAGACTCAGCTGACTTCAGTGACTCACATGATGGCAGAGAGAGAGCCAACGACCCACAGATCACTCTATCAACCCTCTAGGCTGCTAATACCGGTCACACCTGGCCCCCAGTGACCCTAACACCTATCGGATGACAGAGGGTCACATTGACCTCAATGACTCTCCTTAGGGTTGCTTTTGGTCCACTAGAGATTAAATACCTGGAACTCCCCACTAGTCAGACAGAACTGAAGAACCCTTTTGGATGAGAGGTGAAATGTCTTCAAGAATTTCAAGAAAGTCCAGCTGCCTTCTTGAGCACCTACAATTATTGACTGGGAGATCACGAGTTCTACTCGTGGTCAGGTCATACCAAAGATAATCATAAAAATGGTACCTACTTCCATCTGGCAAGGCATGCTGCAATACAGACATGAGTAGGGAGTCAAACTCTCACGGTTACCAGAGGACCCCCCCCCCTCACTGTAACCCTAGCCGCATAGTAGGCAAGAGGCCAAGGGCTATGGAGGTGGAGATCAGTGCAACCCAATGCGCCTTAAGGGCCTGGTTAGTACTGGGATGGGAGACTGCCTGGGAAGACCAGGTCCTGGCACGGGAAGGACTGACTTTTTGACGTGCTGCTGAAATCAGTACTTGGTTCGGCTCCTTATCAGCAGTGATCCACAATGATGTCAGGAACCTGGGTATCATTTTCGAGTCGTTGCCAAGTTACCGCGGTACTAAAGTCCAGTTTCTACCAACTGAGGCAAATTTCAAAGGTAAAATCTTCTCTCACACTCGGAAATAGTCATTCATGCTTTTATTACATCTTGGTTCGACTACTGTAATTCCTTATACAGTATATGGGTTTGGCCCAATCTGCTCCGTCTCGCCTTCAGCTGGTTCAAAAGGCAGCTGTTAAATTTTTAACAGGCACTAGAAAAAAAGGATAATTTCTCAGTATCTCACCTGTACTCCCATCTCTCCACTGGTTACCCATGAGTTTCCATATTGAGTTTAAAATTTTGTTTTTAAAGCCTGCCATGTTCTCGCTCCAAAATATATCTACGACCTCCCTCATACCGACTCGGCACCGAGATCTCCGAGGACATCCAGACAACTCCTCCTCATAGTCCCAAGACCTCAGGGCTTTTTCAGCTGTTGCACCGAAGCTTTGGAGTGATCTGCCTCTCCAGATCAGGTCCTCGTCCTCTATCGAGATTTTTAAAACACATCTTAAGATCCACTTTTTCTCCTCTGTCTTTTATTGTGTGTAATTGTCTCGGGGTGGTGGAAAGAGAAGCTTTAATATTCTCTTTTTGCACATTTTGTATGGCACTTTGGCTCAACACCTGTTTTAAACGTGCTTTATAAATAAATCTGACTTGAATAGTTTGATAAAAATATCATATGGACAAGCCAGAAGGCTGTTGGAAATTTTTGTGGATGGATAAAAATCAAAATAGAACTTTTTTTGTTTAAATGAGAAGCATTATGTTTGGAGAAACAAAACACTGCATTCTAGAACAAGACGACATGGTCATCACTATCCCCGCCACGAGCATTTTACGAGGACCTCTTAACACTTACGCCCTTATAAGCCTATTACTTTAATATTGACTTATGATGTCGTAAGTGCTATGACACCTTCATAAAATGCTACCCAGCTTTTTTCAGTAGTATGAGCGCGCAAAGTTTCATTGGTGTAGCTTATGTAGTTTCTGAGAAAACTTGTCCAGATTGAGTCCACTTGTACAAAGTCCAATAATGAAAATCAAGGGCCATAATGGTGATGATACACGGGGCAACTTTTTGGGCAATGTTGCCGAGCAAAGTTGCTGGCAACGGGCAACTAGGTGAGACACAGGGCAACTTTTCAGGGCAACAACAGTTAGCAATGGCAGTTTACAGTTAGCTAAAAAAAAAAATCGATGTCTTAATTTTTGCTGTGACCATTTAATCAAGCTGTCTGTTGTTTTTTAGAGCTTTGGTGAGGTAAATTCCTCCATATAGAATATTAAAATAACAACTTACCGGCGTAAAAACAGATGAGGAGTCTCTTCACTCCACTGACGCTGCAGCCGCCATATTTGTTTGAAATTTCTGATCCGAACCTCACCGGAGGTCACATGACTCGATACTCGCGTTCTGATTGGCTTATCTCAAAAAGTTGCCAGAGATTATCAAAACCATTCAGAAAGAAGCAATGTTGCCCAATCTCAATAGAAAAGAGTCAAAACGCAATTGCCCAGCAACATTGCTCGGCAACATTGCCCAAAAAGTTGCCCCGTGTATCATCACCATAAGTCTCAAAATAATTTCTTGCAAATGATTTTCAAAGGCAACTTAAATCATGACCAGTAGTATGAGAACGCAAAGTTTCATTGATGTGGCTTATGTAGTTTCTGAGAAAACTTGTCCAAATTGAAGCAGACGGACGGAAGGACGGACAAGCGGACTCCGTTCCTGTATCCCCCTGCGCACTTTGTGGTGGGAGATAATAACCTTATCATAACCATGTGTGAAGCATGGTGGTGGTAGTATCATGGTTTGGAACTGTTTTGCTGCATCTCAGGCAGGACGGCTGACTGTCATTGATGGAATGATGAATTCTGAATTATTCCGGTGAATTCTAAAGGAAAATGTCAGGACATCTGTCCATGAACTGACTCTCGAGAGAAAGTGGGTCATGCAGCAAGACAACGACCCGAAACACACACGAGTCATTCTACCAAACATAGTTAAGGAAGAATACAGTAGACCCCTGCCTATTCACGGTTCAGTATTCGCGAATTCACATATTCGCGGGATTTTATATAGAACATATCTCCTATACATTCGCGGAAATCTCAGCGATTCGCGGTCATTTGCGGCGAACATATCAAACGTTTACGCACTGCTACATTCTCGGAGCCGAATGCTCGCTCACTATTGGCTGAAGTTTGAATGGCGGGCTGCTGCTCATTGGCTGATACAAATGAGCGCATTGTACAGTACAGTCTCGCGGTTCCCGTAGTTCAGACTTGTTCACGTGTTGTGCGTTCTTGGTATTTTTGAATAATTTTTACGCCCTACAATGGCTCCTAAACGCTCTGCATCTTCTAAGGTTCCTGCCAAGGAACCTAAGCGCCAGAAGAAGGTAATGACGCTGCAGGAGAAGGTAGGACTTCTCGATATGCTAAAGGAAGGGAAGAGTTTTGCGGCAGTATAGCCTAGGGTATAGGGAGTGTTTTAGGCTACGTTCACACTGCAGGCTGAAGTGACTCAAATCCGATCTTTTCGCCCATATGTGACCTGTATCCGATCTTTTATTGACAATATGAACGACACAGATCCGATTTTTTCAAATCCGACCCAGGCCGTTTGGATATGTGATCCTAATTCCGATTCCTATCCGCTCTTTTCATATGCGACTTCAGTCTGAACCGCCAGGTCGCATTCATCCGACTTACACGTCATCAGCAAGCCACAAACGTCACTATTCTGCACTGAAGTAGGCGGCGGGTCTCTCAAAAAAAGTTACAACAACATGGCGCATAATCACGGGCGCAGATAGAGGGTGGGACTCGTCCCACCCAGATTTAAATTCACCTTGCTCGGTCCCCCCTACTTATAGGGAGGAAAAAATGTCTATGCTGTCTTTCTTTGCATAAGGCAAACCTCACGGAAAAATCAAAAGACTAATTACCATTCGGTTTATTGAGGTGCACAGCAGTGTATACATAGTTGCAACAATTCACATAAAACAAAACAAAGACTGATATTTGGTTGGTTGAGCTGCGCAGACTGCACAGGTTGCGAGCTCGAGCTTGGTTGCTATGGTAACCCACAACAAGTTTGACAGGCATATCGGGGTTGGGGTTGGTTTGCTGGCAGCTTTGTCCCCCCCAGTTTTTTGTCCCCCCCAGTTCAAAAAACGTATCTGCGCCCCTGCGCATGACATCAATGCGAGGGACGCTTCGGGCTGTGAAGGTTCTGAATCTTCTCAATGGAAGGATGCAGAGGTTAGGGAGCTCATTTCCATTTGGGGGGATGCAGCTATTCAAGATAGATTGGATGGGTCATACCGCAACCGGGCGGTTTTACTTCCGTAAACACTGGCCATGCTCACTGCGTGTGACGTCGTCGTATCCTGCAATGCGCATGCGGAACACTTTTAGTTCGCTTTTCGTTCATACTGAGGATCACATACAAGTCGCATATATTTGTTAATGTGAACGACCTCAAAAAAATCGAATTTCACAAAAAAATCGGAATTGAGCATTAAGCCTTGCAGTGTGAACGTAGCGTTAGACATCAAAATAAGCATTTGTGAGCAGCTGTGAGAGCCATGTTCGGTCCCTAACCCCCGCGAATACTGAGAGCTTACTGTAAATAAAAAGTTAATGTTTTGGAATGGCCAAGTCAAAATCCTGACCTTAATCCGAGAGAAACACTGTGTGAGCAGTTCGTGTAAGGAAGCACATCAACATCCCAGAGCTGAAGCCGATGTTGAAGCCGATGTTCAGGATCTGATCAACAGTTACCGCAAACGTTTAGTTCAGTTACTGCTGCACAATGAGGTCACACCAGGTACTGAACGCAAAATCAAATCAAGCTCCTCAATAAATAAATGACCAAGTATAATATTTTTTTGCTTAAATGGGTTCTCTTTATCTACTTTTAGGACTTGTGAGAAAATCTGATGTCTTCGGTCATATTTATGGCAAAATGTAAACAATTTTAAAGGGTTCACAAACTTTCAAGCACCTCTATAAATACTGTATGACTTGCAGTAACATCCTTCTTCCTGTTTGAAAGACGTCCATAGAGACATCGCTGTTCTCATCGTTCTCATGAGAACTGGGATGCATCATCTTGATTTCCTGACTGACAGATTCACCGCCTGTGTGTTTAGGTGATCAATGATCTTGAAGTGAGTCGCATTTCGATTGAAAGTTTATACATTTTACACATTTGTGTGTGTGTGTACCATCGGACTGCTGAAGGCGGTGTGTTTGGACAGGATGCTGGCCCGCTTGGCCTCGGCTCGGCTCCCGGTGCGTCGGTGTGATTTGGTGCTCTGCGAGCGCAGGACGACTCGGCCGCTGTGCTGACTACACACACTCTCTCTCCTCGGTAAAGTTCCTCCGTGAGACACACACTCCTCCTCCTCAGAGTCCATGTCCTGGTACATCATCGCCAGCCTCCGCGCTGCAGTGTCAAATAAACAGCATGAGCTCCGTGACCCTCGGAAAAAACTCCAGGTTTATTATTTATCTCTTCATGTTAACAGAAAGTGTGTGGAGTTACACACGATGCTGACAGTTTCCCCAGAAGCACAGTACAGAGGGACGAGCGACAGGCGACTTTCATTCTCTACGTACATGTGAGACACTGTGCCGCGATTTCAACAATGAGCTACACAACCGGTCTGACGTTTCTTCTCTTCCTCACACACAATGTCCTCCCTGTGATCGTCCTCATCCTGTCATTATTATTTGCATACAGAGACATTATATGAAAAAAAATTAAAGCTTCAAAGGAAGCAGCAGAGATCGGTGATGTCTCTGATGAGTTTACGTACACTACCGTTCAAAAGTTTGGGGTCACTTTGAAATGTCCTTATTTTTGAAAGAAAAGCACTGTTCTTTTCAATGAAGATCACTTTAAACTAATCAGAAATCCACTCTATACATTGCTAATGTGGTAAATGACTATTCTAGCTGCAAATGTGTGGTTTTTGGTGCAATATCTCCATAGGTGTATAGAGGCCCATTTCCAGCAACTCTCACTCCAGTGTTCTAATGGTACAATGTGTTTGCTCATTGCCTCAGAAGGCTAATGGATGATTAGAAAACCCTTGTACAATCATGTTAGCACAGCTGAAAACAGTTGAGCTCTTTAGAGAAGCTATAAAACTGACCTTCCTTTGAGCAGATTGAGTTTCTGGAGCATCACATTTGTGGGGTCGATTAAATGCTCAAAATGGCCAGAAAAATGTCTCGACTATATTTTCTATTCATTTTACAACTTATGGTGGGAAATAAAAGTGTGACTTTTCATGGAAAACACAAAATTGTCTGGGTGACCCCAAACTTTTGAACGGTAGTGTAGCTAGCATAATTAGCTCGCTTTTCTCATCTAATCTAGCCTTCCAAATATGAAGCCGAGCGCAGAACACGTAAATCAAACTGATTTTCACGCTGATTAGCGCGCCGCTGTTTAATTCTTCAGACGCGATGTACTGTAGTATACAGCTACAATAAAATCATACTGGACAGGCCATGCCCACAAGAGACGAACTACAAGCAACATGAGACACTTCCTGCTTGCTTGGGGGTAAAAGAAAAAAAAACAACAACAAAAAACCCCAAACCTGACCTCTTTCTTGAACACAACAAAATAATTTCCGACAAAGTTTTTTTCATTAAAGCGCTTTTTTTTTTTTTTCTTAGCGCCCTGACATCTCCATGTTGTCACCTGTATAAAATGATGCATTTCCTTTTAAGGGAAAAAGGGGTGGAGCTGAGTAACTGTCCTGTCTAGGGGCAGGGCTAATTTCTGGGCCAGAAAAATATAAACTAAAGTCTGACACAAGAAACAGAGAAATCTACTTTTTGGAATATTTGACGGCATTTTGAAATGAAATTATATCGTCGTTACGCCTCTTAAGGCATCTTTAAACATTACAAAGAGACGATTTAAAAGATTCGTTTAATCATTCTCTCCAAATAACAAATGAGATTTGTTTTAATTGTACTCCCTGGCCTGTGGGATCACTATTGCGAAGCTGTAAACAGGACATGAAGGTGACGTGATTAGGTTAAATATCGTTTTATACTCCTCACTGATGGAGTCATTAAGACGAATGAGGGCAGGCTCACCGTTAGCGTCGTGCGAGTACTCGACTCCAGCTACGGTGCAGCGCCGGAACACCATCTTGTTCTCAGTGAGCGTGCCTGTCTTGTCAGAAAAGATGTACTGCATCTGGCCGAGGTCCTCGGTGATGTTCAGAGCTCGGCACTGCAGGTGAGAGTCCGTCTCCTCGTCGTACAGATCCATGTCCTGGTGGATGAAGTAAACCTGACAGATCTTCACAATCTCGATGGAGACGAACAGCGAGATGGGGATCAGCACCTGAGCACGAGGAGGAGGAAAACATCACGTATTAAACATGAGAACGCTGAACAAGACGAGCACTTAAACAGCAGGGAGTCAAAGGGTTAAAAATAAATACAAGACGTTTGAGCTTTCTGCAACATTTATACTTTTCATTTTAAAGAATTTTGAGGTTTAATATTTAAAGGCTTTTTTTATTTTGGATAAATTAAATCAGTATTTACTAGTGCTGTCAAAAATGTCGCGTTATTAACGCGTTAACTTGACTCAATTTTAACGGCGATAATTTTTTTATTGCGAGATTAACGCTCTGTGACATGATGTAGGTTTTTCATAAGCTTTTGAAACTGCCAGGAACTTGGAACAGAGACTTTGCTTAGAAAAACGATAGCAGCTAGACTGTAATGCCACGCCCCGCACAGCCAGAGTCCTCTGCCCTCCTTCCCCCCCCCCCCCAAAGAACCAGCGCGGGCAGGGCGCGCTAGTAGAGATGGGATTTATGGCTCTTTGATGGGATCCGCATCTTTGTGATCCGTTCTTTGAAAAGAGCCGTTCTCATTTGGCTCTTTTTAAATATTTATTCAGTTTAAAGAAGACAGCGTCTAAAGAAGCCAGATCCCTCTGAACTGTAAACTCAATGCTATCCCAGAAATCCTTCCTGTAATATGCAAATTTGGCCACCTCTGATTGGACAGCGCGACGCATCAACAGGCAGAAAGTGTAAAAGTACAAAATGTGTTAAGTGAGCTGAAACAGTAAAGATCAGATTCAATGCAATATTTATCAACGAACAACTTAAAGTTAATATAATAGTGTACTTTATATTATAATCAAGCATGTCAAGCCTACCGTCACTGTGTAACCTGTCTCTCTGATTAGAGTTGTAGACTAACTCAAGCAGTAGATCACTTCACTCATGGTTCTTTTGCTAGCCCCGGTGCTCGGCTTAGGTTTCACTTTGCAGTGGCTGTGTCAAGACGTGTTATGCTTTGCAATAAAAAAAACATTGGTACAAAAAAAGCCCATTCACATTTTTATGCTGATAAGAGAATTACAATGGTTATTCATGTGACAAAAATGTGCGATTAAATTGCGATTAATCGCGAGTTAACTATGACAGTCGCGACATTAATCGCGATTAAATATTTTAATCGCTTGACAGCACTAGTATTTACAAATGTTTGTGGATTATGCATTTTTTTTTTATTTCATCCCAAAAAAAAAAACCCCTACCCAGAAGAATCATGAAATTCAGTTAAAATAGATTAAAATGTAAATATGTGTTTCATTAATAACAGCGATAATGTTTTAGTGCGACAGACAGAGTGAACATTAAAATCAATAAAACACCAAAAATATTATTTATATAAAACCACAACTGTGCAAAATAATTTACTGATTATTTTCTTATTATTTTGTAAATAAAAAAAAAATTTAAATTTTGTATTATTATCCATTTTATCTTATTTTATTATTATTTAGTATTTATTTAATTATATGAGGAAAGCCATGGCCAAAAGGTTAGAGAAACAGATTTGGGACCAAAAGGTTGCTGGTTCAATTCCCTGCACCAGCAGGACTGGCTGAAGTGCTCTTTAGCAAGGCACCGAACCCCCACCTGCTCTGGCGAGTGTGGTACCTTGTGTCTGATTAGCCAAAGAGAAACTGATGATGTGATTTTCAGTTCAGGCAGGAGGAACCCGGGCAAAACAAATTATTTCTTCATCATTTTAATTATCTATTCCAGTGACACTTTGACACATCGTTGCTCAGTCAGCACTAAACTTCTTCCAGCACTTCCCCAAGAGTAAAACCCCAGGAACGTTGAATCATTCGGCTCAGTTGCACTAAATATTACAGACCTGAGTGCTTTTACTGGGAAATGCGCCACTGGTATTTTTCATCCGAGCTCCATCTGGGACATGGAGAACCAAAACCGGGACATAAATCTTTATACATGTCATTCGTGAGGAAATCAAGGAGTTGTTTTGATAAATTTGGGAACTTTTTGTTTGTGAATGTGTCGATATAATAAAAAGAAAATCACACACTGGCTTGAAAATACGAAGTTTATCTTCTCGTGTTGAAAAACTCACATTTTTCATACGAAATCCATCGCGGATCTGAGGGACATATTTAAATAATACTGTCTGGCTTTTTTTCATAGTATATGAGATATATTCCATTCAGCTCGCATGATACTGAACGAGTCAAAGACGAATAGCTGAATGGAATATATCTGATAGACCACAAAAAAAGCCAGACATCATCATCATCATCTCATCTCATTATCTGTAGCCGCTTTATCCTGTTCTACAGGGTCGCAGGCAAGCTGGAGCCTATCCCAGCTGACTACGGGCGAAAGGCGGGGTACACCCTGGACAAGTCGCCAGGTCATCACAGGGCTGACACATAGACACAGACAACCATTCACACTCACATTCACACCTACACTCAATTTAGAGTCACCAGTTAACCTAACCTGCATGTCTTTGGACTGTGGGGGAAACCGGAGCACCCGGAGGAAACCCACGCAGACACAGGGAGAACATGCAAACTCCGCACAGAAAGGCCCTCGCCGGCCACAGGGCTCGAACCCGGACCTTCTTGCTGTGAGGCGACAGTGCTAACCACTACACCACCATCATCATTATTATCATTATACTACTACACTACGGGTGTTCAACGCATCTTTCTCTTTCAAAATTCTCTCAAAATCTTCCGTATGTAACGAAGCAAACCTGGCGGCCATGTTTGTTTACAAATTGTCACAGTCGCTCACGCGGAAGTTTTACATCTCCAATGTGTGACGTCATGTTGCCTTGACAACCATGCAATATCATAAACCATATTCAACGCTCATTCTCCACTGGGTAGAGTGACGTAACACATGTAGAATAAGCGATATGCTCACAAAATTGCATGCTATCGAACCAAATGAATGAAACCCGCTAGAAGGGAATAGAACACGTTTTTATTTCATGGAAAAAAAACAAAAGTGTCCTGGATGTATAATTCCCGATATTTCACTCTGATGACGTCACTCTGAGTGTTTTCCCGCTGACTAGATGTGTGTTGGTTCAACATTAAAATTCTTTCTATTAACTTGTGTATTTTTTGTGGATCCGTTCAAAAGTTTGGGGTCACTTTGAAATGTCCTTATTTTTGAAAGAAAAGCACTGTTCTTTTCAATGAAGATCACTTTAAACTAATCAGAAATCCACTCTATACATTGCTAATGTGGTAAATGACTATTCTAGCTGCAAATGTCTGGTTTTTGGTGCAATATCTCCATAGGTGTATAGAGGCCCATTTCCAGCAACTCTCACTCCAGTGTTCTAATGGTACAATGTGTTTGCTCATTGCCTCAGAAGGCTAATGGATGATTAGAAAACCCTTGTACAATCATGTTAGCACAGCTGAAAACAGTTGAGCTCTTTAGAGAAGCTATAAAACTGACCTTCCTTTGAGCAGATTGAGTTTCTGGAGCATCACATTTGTGGGGTCGATTAAATGCTCAAAATGGCCAGAAAAATGTCTTGACTATATTTTCTATTCATTTTACAACTTATGGTGGGAAATAAAAGTGTGACTTTTCATGGAAAACACAAAATTGTCTGGGTGACCCCAAACTTTTGAACGGTAGTGTATAATTTGGGTGGCACGGTGGTGTAGTGGTTAGCACTGTTGCCTCACAGCAAGAAGGTCCTGGGTTCGAATCCAGCAGCCGGTGAGGGCCTTTCTGTGTGGAGTTTGCATGTTCTCCCCGTGTCTGCGTGGGTTTCAAAGACGTGCAGGTTAGGTTAATATGGGACGGCCTTGGGCTGAGGTGCCCTTGAGTGAGGCACCGAACTCCCGACTGCTCCCCGGGCGCTGTTAGCATGGCTGCCCACTGCTCTGGGTGTGTGTGTGCGCTCATTGATCACGTGTGTGTGTGTGTTCACTGCTTCAGATGGGTTAAATGCAGAGAGGAAATTTCACAAGTGTGTGATAAAAGTTGTGGTTTCTTTCTTTTATATAAAGAACATTACACAGGAGCGTGAAGATATCAAGATTATCTTCTCATGTTGAAAAATATTTTGACTCGTTCACTTCGCTCACTCGTGATATATACATTCATCACTCGAAGATAAACTTCATATCTTCGCACCACAGTGTAATATCATATATTACACACACACACACACACACACACACACACTACATGGAGTTCAACATAAGTGTGTTACGGACCCTACAAGAGGCTGCTGGAAATTAAAAAACACATTACTTTATACATATATTTTTGAGACATAATAAATATGTTGAAATAAACGCATGTTTTAGCCAAAAAGTTTAAAAAAAAATCCCAAAACAGTATTTCCTATTTATTTTAAATGTGAATATGTAAATTTTAGAAAGTTTCAATTTAGCTTAAAACAGTGACATCTTAAACATTATAAAATAAATAAATAAAAAATTAAAATAAAATCGTTGAACATCCATTCAACCAAACAAATATGTATAAAAATACATTTACGCTACTATTACAGCAAGCGACGTGCTCAAACTGTGAGGTCTTTCCTCACTGCACACAGTGTATCAGGCTCTCAGAGATTATAAAAATCATAAATTTACAGGACTACGATACGATAAGCCGTTAAAAACACAGCAAGGTCAGATCCGAGCTCGGACATCCGTGTCCGACGTTTCTGGCTCATCTTACGTTAAATATTATGCTACGCATTACTGTGGCACAGAGAGAGAACAGAGAGAGCTGCTATCAGCTCCTCCGCTCGGCTGCAGCGTCGCGACTCACCTGGAACACGATGATCATGGTGAGGAAAAGATAAACGGCCGAGACGATGGGAGACAAATCTGTTCCCTCGGGGCTCAGGACGTCAAAGACCGGCCTCTTATCTCCATACTGAAACATCCACAAGCCGTGACCTACACACACACACACACACACACACACACACACACCACTGTGCAATTCAGAATCACCACAGACCCGTGTGCACACCACGGTTGTATCGGAATGAAGAAATTCTCGGTACCTATGGCGGAGAACAGACACATGACCAGCAGGATGATGACACACCAGAACACGTCGATGTTCATCCGTCGCTCCAGTTTGCTGCGTTTGTAACGTGGCCCGTTGTTGTTCAACATCGCTTTGGTTTCGTGACCTGAAAAACAACGGAACCCACAAACAAGCTCAAAGCGTCATTTACAGACCTTAAAGCAGCTCGTCATGTTTCCAAGAAAAGAAGCGTAAACTCACATGAACCTGGAGATGTGAGAAACCGTAAACGCTTCACCCCTGACTGATAGAAAGCGCAGACACGGGAGACTCACTTCTCCCAACAGAAAGCTTCACCAGAACTACGGAGTTTTTAAATCTGTTTATAAAGTGGACAGTCTGCCATACAAGACGCTGTGAATGAGCTGTTACTATGGAAATGACGAGTTAGAACGAACTTTAGAGCAAAACTGTTGACCAATCAGGATGCAGAATTCACCAGCAGCGCGGCGTAAACAGAAATCATTTAGTAACAGCAGTGAAAGTTCGACAATAACTTGGTGGATGATAAAGGAAACGATTCACGTCATAATTATTGAAAATAATTCAAACACGTACATCCGAGTGGGTGGAGCTCTGACTGAGAGGTGGTTTTATTAGAGTGGGTGGAGCTCTGATCTGATTGGGTGAAAGGCAGTATGGTCAGAATGGGTGGAGCTATGATCTCTGGATGAAAAGTGATTTTGTAAGTGTGGGCAGAGCTTTGAGTGGGTGAGAGGCAGTTTGGTTGGAGTGGGCGGAGCTCTGACTGGGCAGTTTGTTACCTGCGTAGATGACGATGCCCACAGCTTCCTCTGTATTGCGAACAGTGCAGCCTCTGAGCAGCAGGTTGTCTTTGTAGAGACCATCTCTCCTTCCGTTACGATGGGTTCTACCTCACACACACACACACACACACACACACACACACACACACACACACACATCTGTTATTTTAGAAAAACACAATATAGATTAATAACAGTGCCTCAGGTTATGGAGTGATCAGAGAAGGCTTCACCCCAGCATCAGCATGAAGACGAGCAGGAGAAATGGCTAGTCTAGCAGGACTAGTGTGTGTGTCCACGCCGAACTAACGTAATAAATCATCTCACACACACGCCTGGGCCTTTCACGCGCATCACTAGCGGCTCGAGGTTCTCTGGGGTAACTGGGTAACGGAGTGGTGGCTGCACGCCAGCAACATCTGTTCTCCATCACACTGAGATATAAATGTCATAATCATTCTCCACCCTGTCAGCTGACTCACTGCCCTGCTACCATCAGTGAAAGGTCTCCAGCTACTGCTCTACTGCGCGCACACACACACACGATCCTACTGCTCCACGCCCTCGGAAATAAAAAGGTACCAAACAGTACTCTTCCTTGCTGGAAAAAGTTACAGAACTTCCATTGTTTACACTTTGAAAAATAACTGAACTCTAAAAGTTAATGGTAACCCGTACACCTTCTCAGGCTAAAGGTACATACTGAAGGTCCAAAACAGGTACTCTTTATGGTACCAGACCAGCGAGAAGATAAAGTCCTGTCTGGTACCTTAATTTTGGAGAATGCAGTACTCATCCTCGAGCGCATCTTGGCTCAGTAACTAAACCACGATCCTTTATTTATTTCCAACTACACACTGCAACCAATTTGGTTCATGTTGTAGCTCAAAGTGGGCGGAGCTGCAACGAACACAAAGCGCCGATTGGTCACCGAATCATATGGATCTTCAATAGCATGAGAAATTTTCAACAGTATTCTCTTTCCTGACCTTTTTTCTGCGTGATTTAGGAGGAATCCATTTTCACACTCACTTTTTCTCGTTCCTGGTTTTTAGAGTAGGAGGAGCTCTGAATGCGTGAGATGTGGTTTGGTCAGTGTGGGTGGAGCTCTGATCTTTGATTGGGTGAGATGTGGGCTGGTCAGAGTGGGCGGAGCGCTGATCTCTGGCTGGCTGAGACGCCCTTTGACTCGAGTAGGCAGAGTTCTAACTGGCTGAGAAGTGTTTTGGTCAGAGTGGGCGGAGCTCTAATCTTTGCATGAAATGTGGTTTGTTCAGAGTGGGCGGAGTCCATTTACACATACACACTAAATGTTTCCCTTCCCTAACTTTTTTCTAAATCCAGGAGTAGACTAAATTTAATCTATTTGTGCAGTCACTCAAAGTAAAGTGTCCAGCCCAGTCCCGTGGTTTGGTTGCCTTGGAAACCGAACTGACATGTGGTCATAACATATTAACGTATAGTGAGCTAGTTAAGTGAATTGATACAAAGTGACTGAGGAAAATGAAGGTGTTTATGATTATGATCTACTTCTAATAAAGTTTGTAATATAGATTATTGGTGTTTAGCAAGTCGCTGAGCAAAGATTCGTCCATGAGCTCACGGAAAACATATCCGAGTCGAGCCACGTCTTTATTTTTGTTTCCACATTCCTGAATGTTCCAGAAAAGCGCCAAGTTTTTACATTCACAGCCCCTGCTTATGAGCACGATATTCCTGTTACACCTCTGACTGAGGACGGTGTTAAACTCCAGTGCTGCAGGTCTCACACACACACACACACACACACACACACCTGAATAATCAGCTACTGGTTCACTTACAGGGTTACAGCACATTAACACATGAAGCGTAAACTGGTCTTTACTTACATGTAGCCACGGAAACGGTTCAGGTCGTTGTTTGGCTTCTCACACTCAATAATGCTGTTGTACTTCATGGGGTCGAACTCTGTGTCCTGTAAAAGGTTGGATTTAAACACTCAGTGTTGCTCGAAATCACATGATGGGATGGAAAATGGAACAAATCACATCGGGTCTTTACTGTGTGAGTCTCTTATGTAGTATTCGACTCAATTATAGCTTACTATTTATAGAACAGACGCAGGCAAGCAATTCGCTTCGCGTTTCCATGTTGGACAAAAAGGAGCTGTGTTTCGATGATTATTGACATGTGACTGACTTTATGGGTGGGTGGGTGGGTGGGTGGGGGCAGAAACTCCAGACTCATTACTTAATTGGGAGAACAGGAACATGACTAGGATCTAAAATTACTGCGAGACAAAACAACCCCAAAACAAAACAAAACCCCACTTTTCTACATTATTAATAATGTAGAATCAAAAACACATTGACAAAAGTCTTCATAATGACAGTTAGCAGAATAGAACTCGCTAAAAGTTCATCAATAAGTTGAAATAAAAAATGGCTTCATCTCCACTCGTTAATTATGTCATTCTGCCGTCACGAACAACAACATCATTGACATTATAGAGTTATCCAGCCGGTTAACTAGCTCTCAGGGTTTTTATGAATGAGTCGGGTTCCAATTAATTATTTAATCATTTGCATATCAGATATAACTGGTCAGAACTAGCTATGACATCACAAACTGGGCTCATCCATAGCTCCGCCCCATATCAGTTTTCTACAAACACTTTGCTAATTTAAAAAGACAAAACAAGCGGCGGGAAACCACAGGCTATTTCAAGAAAGGCAAATAAATAAATAAAAGCCACTCACCCATACACTGGGCAGATTGTGTTTCATACGTTATATAATTTATAATACAGAGGGCCAAATGACTCCTCAATTCTGATTGGTCAATCAAGGAGGGCTTTTTTCCTTAACACGGGGCCGTATTTCTGAAATGCTATTGGCTAGTTCGTTGCTTGGTTACCGTTACAAAAATTAACAGTCAACAGTCAAGCAAGCCAAAGAACTACAAGAGACTTGGAGTCTTCGACTCCGATTCCGAGTAGGAAAATAACTCTCTTCTGTGTGATTAATTCATTTTGAAGTCTGAATGTTTTCAGTTGAAAGCTTACGAGTTCAATCGTTTTGATCGTTTTCCAGCCAGTTAAATTTATAACGATGAATGGTATTTGTAATTCCTTTTAGATCAGGCACAGAGTTTTCTTGCATTTAGCAATCAGCGTTTGTAAAGAAGTTCCAATAAAATTTTGTAAACCACTTTCAAAATCCTCGTGTCATGTCGCCGTGTCATGATGAAAGACGCTTTAGAAACTGATTCAAACGTGCAAGATAGTCTCGCGCCCTGATTGGTTCAGAAAACGTGAATGACAAATGTTGTGAACTTGAATGGATTCCGAAGTATGAACTTGGCCCTGTATATAATAAACAAGTAATCGTATGGTTCCTCGTAAAATTAAGGAGCAGTTTCACTCGTGATTTCAAAGTTTTGAAATTTTCAAAACTTTGAAAATCACTCATGAAATTAATCCTTAATTTTACTCGGCCCCATATGATTACCTATACAAATATAAGCAAATATACAATTATAAAATGTATACAGCATTATAATTAAATTATGATTTAATTATATTTTTTTCTTAATTTTTTCTTAAATTTTTAAATAGTATTTACTTATGTATTTTTTTTTTTTTTAGTTTAGTCTTAAAATTATGATTGATTTTTTAAAATTGCCTTTTTTAAAAGCTTATTGCTGATATAACCCTGCTTTCAAAAAAGTTGGGACACCGTGTAAACTGGAAATAAACAGAATGTGAAGATTTGCAAGTCATAGAAACCCTATATTTAACTGAAAATAGTACAAATACAAGAAATGTTGAAACTGAGAAATTTTGTTTGCTTTTTGAAAAATATATGCCCATTTTGAATTTAATGTCAGAAACACATTTCAGAAAAGTTGGGACAGGGGCGTGTTTACCACTGCGTTCATCCCCTCTACTTTTAACAACACTGTAAATGTTTGGGAACTGAGGAGACCAATTGCTGTAGTTTTGAAAGAGAAATGCTGTCCCATTCCTGCCCGATATACAATTTCAGTTGCTCAACAGTTCGGGGTCTCCTTTGTTGTATTTTGTGCTTCATAATGCGCCAAATGTTTTAAATGGGAGACGGGTTTGGACTGCAACAGGCCAGTTTAGCACCTGGACTCTTTTACTATGGAGTCATGCAGTTGTAATATGTGCAGAAAGCGGTTTGTTATCTTGCTGAAAGAAGGAAGGCCTTCCCTGAAAAAGATTTGGTCTGGATGGCAGCATATTGCTCTGAAACATGTTTATATCATTCAGCATTAATGATGCCTTCCCAGATGTACAAGCTCTCCATGTCATGTGCACTAATGCCCCCTCATACCATCACAGATGCTGCTTTTGAGCTGTGCACTGATAACAAGCTGGATGGTCCCTCTCCTCTTTAGCCTGGAGGACGTGGTGTCCATGATTTCTAAAAATAATTTCTACTTTTGTTTCGTCAGACCTCGGGACAGTTTCCCACTTCGCCTCAGTCCATCGTAAAAGAGCTCGGGCCCAGAGAAGGGGGCGGGGTTTCTGGATATTGTTTATATCTGGTTTTAACTTGCATTTGTGGATGCAGTAATGAAGTGTTTTCACAGACGATGGTTTTCTGAAGTGTTCCTGAGCCCATACAGTGATTTCCACTACAGGACACGTGTCTGCTTTTAATGCAGTGTCTCCTGAGGGCCTGAAGATCACAGGCATCCAATGTCAGTTTGCAGCCTTGTCTCTTGCATTCAGAGATTTCTCCAGATTCTCTGAATCTTTTAATGATATTATGGATCATAGATGATGTGATCCACAAATACTTTGCAGTTTTACATTGAGAATGTTTTGTTATTCTTCAATCGTTGCACTGTTTGTCCATGCAGTCTTTCACAGAGCGGTGAACCCCGCCCCATCTTTACTTCTGAGAGACTCCGCCTCTCTGGGATGCTCTTTTTATGCCCAATCATCTTACTGACCTGTTGCCAATTAACCAAATGAGTTTTTTTTTTTTTTAAACACAACACAATTTTTACAATCTTTTGTTGCCCTGTCCCAAGTTTTTTGGAAACATGTTGCTGGCATGATTTTTCAAAAAAAAAAAAAAACTACTCAGTTTCAACATTTGATATGTTGTCTTTGTCCTATTTTCAATGAAATATTGGGTTTCCATGATTTGCAAATCATCGTTTTGTGCTTTTATTCCTGTTTTACACAGCATCCCACCATTTTAGAAACAGGGTTGTATCTTGATGTCTATTTAAATTTAGCAGCTGGGTTTAAAATGACCAGTGTGTGTGTGTGTGTGTGTGTGTGTGTGTGTAAAACTGAAAAGTCACAGATAAGTGGCAGGTGTTTTGTTCTATAGCTGAGTAAATACGCTGCAGCTGAATCCACTCGGTGAACAAACTGACAGTAAAACACTCCGTTGCCACCGCTGTGAGCCTGAAGCTTTCTGTTTCTCCTGCAAACCATCACACGGAATGTTCCTGTGGAAAAATGTTTCACGGTGATGCTACTTAATAAAAACACACAGTCTGTGCACTCACTAGGTCGATGAAGCTGCGCACCACTTGTCTCTGCTTCAGGTTGGTCTCTCCGTCCAGCGTCGCCGTCTCGATGTGACACAGCCGGTCCGGATCGCTGGAGCTCAGCAGCAGCACGTCAGCAGGAACGATCTCATTACAGCGCAACCGGATGAAATCTCCCACACGGACCTCCTTCCAATACTGTTCCACATAACGGCGCTCGGTTCTGGAGAGCAGGGATACACACCCAGTTTACACGTCGGGTCACGGCACCACCGTACGAGCCAAGAGTGGGAGGATACTGAAACTATATCCATCATTCCTAATGCTGATTAATTCCACAAAAACTTCACTCGTGTGAGTGTGTCTTTAAACACAGACACAGACTCAGAAAATTAGCATTAATAGTCCCCACTCAACAAACAAAAGATATTTGTGATGTTATTGATAACTAACATACTAACAGACATGTTAAAGCAGATAAAACAAAAGCAGCATAAAACATTCAAATAAAATCCCTTTGAATTTTAAAAACTTAGGTAATATATTGTGAAAGTATTCCCCCCCACACACACACACACACACTTTCCATGGAACTGTTTTGAAGCTTGTCATAAGGCCAAACAATATTTATTTAAAACCAGCTCTGTAACATCACATCATCTTTTGAGTCCACAACATTAAAGATTCATTAAAATCTTAAAACAAATTTGACTAACAGAGTCACTGAATTTCATCTTGGTTCACTTCCTCTGGCAGAGTGAGAGTCGAGTCAGAGCGCCACCTCGCCCTTGCAGAAAAAAACCCCCAAAAATAACTTTACAGGAGCTGAGCAAACACGGACGCCGAGACCAGGCCTCTCTAAAGGCAGAGGGTGAGGAACAAACCCCCTCTCTGTTACTGTTTCCCGCCCTTCCCTGCTCGAGCACATGGAGTTCCTGGAAAAGCACGAGCCCAGGATTAAACCCAAGTTGAGAGAAAGCAGAGAGATGTGAAGTGAAGTCGAGTGAAGAAGAGAGAAGAGTTGAACAGTGAGGCGGAGAGAAGTGTGAAACAGAAAGAAGGAAAGGGCGAGGCAGAATGATAAAAGTGAAGAGTAAAACAGAGTGAGGTAGGGTTAGTGAAGTGGAGTGATCGAGTGAGGTAGAGAGAAGCATAAAGCTGAGCAACGGAGAGTGAAGAGCAGACGGAAAGTGAAGCAGAGTGAGGCAGAGTAAAGTATAGTGTAGAAAAGCAGAATAAAATATAGTAAAGTATGGTGAGGCACAGTAAAGTGTAGCGAGGCAAAGTACAGTGAAGCAGAGTGAGGCAGAGTGCGGTATATTGAGGCAGAGTGAGTGCAGTACAGTGAAGCAGAGTGAGGCGAAGTGTGGTACAGTGAAGCAGAGTGAGGCAGCGTGCGGTACAGTGAAGCAGAGTGAGGTACAGTGAAGCAGAGTGAGGCAGCGTGCAGTATATAGAAGCAGAGTGAGGTATATTGAAGCAGAGTACAGTACAGTGAAGCAGAGTGTGGCAGAGTGCCATATAGCATTGCAGAATGAGGCAGAGTGCAGTACAGTGAAGCAGAGTGAGGCAGCGTGCAGTATATAGAAGCAGAGTGAGGCAGCGTGCGGTACAGTGAAGCAGAGTGAGGCAGCGTGCAGTACAGTGAAGCAGAGTGAGGCAGCGTGCAGTATATAGAAGCAGAGTGAGGCAGAGTGAGGTATATTGAAGCAGAGTGCAGCACAGTGAAGCAGAGTGTGGCAGAGTGCCATATAGCATTGCAGAATGAGGCAGAGTGCAGTACAGTGAAGCAGAATGAGGCAGAGTGCAGTACAGTGAAGGAGAGTGCAGTATATGGAGGCAGAGTGCAGTACAGCGAAGCAGAGTATGAGAGTGAGGCAGAGTGCGGAGCAATAATGCAGAGCACAATATATTGAAGCAGAGGGAGGTACAGTGAAGCAGAGTGAGGTATACTGAGGCAGAGTGTGGTATATTGAGGCAGAGTGAGACATACGGCGGTACACTAAAGCAGAGTGAGGCAGAGTGCGATACAGTAAAGCAGAGTGTGGCAGAGTGAGGTATATTGAAGCAGAGTGAGGCAGAGTGCGGTATATTAAAGGAGAGTGCAGTACAGTGAAGCAGAGTGAGTCAGAGTGCGGTACAGTGAGGCAGAGTGCAGTACAGTGGGTCAGAGTGCAGTACAGTGAGGCAGAGTGCGGTACAGTGAATCAGAGTGAGGCAGAGTGCGATACAGTGAAGCAGAGTGAGGCAGAGTGCGGTACAGTGAGGCAGAGTGCAGTATATTGAGGCAGAGTGCGGTACACTAAAGCAGAGTGAGGCAGAGTGCGATACAGTGAAGCAGAGTGAGGCAGAGTGCGGTACAGTGGGTCAGAGTGCGGTACAGTGAGGCAGAGTGCGGTACACCGAGGCAGAGTGAGGCAGGGTGTGGTACAGTGAGGCAGAGTGCGGTACACTAAAGCAGAGTGAGGCAGAATGCGATACAGTGAAGCAGAGTGAGGCAGAGTGCGGTACAGTGGGTCAGAGTGCAGTACAGTGAGGCAGAGTGCGGTACAGTGAGGCAGAGTGCGATACAGTGAAGCAGAGTGCGATACAGTGAGGCAGAGTGCGATACAGTGAGGCAGAGTGAGGCAGAGTGCGATACAGTGAGGCAGAGTGCGATACAGTGAGGCAGAGTGCGATACAGTGAGGCAGAGTGCGATACAGTGAGGCAGAGTGCGATACAGTGAGGCAGAGAGTGCAGGACAATAAGGCAGAGTGCGGTACAGTGAAGCAGAGTAAGGCAGAGTGAGGCAGATATATAAACACTTTGCCTTTGTGCTAAAACTGCTCAGTTCCTCCGTTAGTGTTTATCAGTAATGAACTGGACCACAGTTTACTTTGCCGTAGTGCACGCTACACGATTCCACTCTCCATTTCCCCGTCACTCAGCAACAAAAGTGCTGTGTGTTACTATGGCGACCACTAGTGCAGTGCGAATGGTTCAGCAATGCGATGTTTCAGTCTGTTGAAGAGACCCTGATCTTTTGTTTAATATGTTTACTGTTCGGAGTGATGAAGTGTGAGCTCCTCTACAGCTAGCAGCAGGAACAGCACTGAGAAACAGCCAATGAGGGTCTGAGAGGAAACCCAACTCCTCTCCTGTCACGCGCAGCAGATCCCTGAACCTGGTTTATCATCAGCGTGGAACAGCAAGGACCAAGTGTAATCACAACAATGAAACGCCACCTCCGCTTTGCAGTTCTTTTTGCAGAACAGACAACCCGAGTCTCCTGACTAACCCCGGTGTATCTTTCCTTTTCTCTTATTTCTACCCCGTTCTATTTTTCCTGTAAAAAGGTCATGTAGTGCGTACTCAGCTTTATAAGGTACTTAACAAGGATGGAGTTCTGCATCAGGAGTAACCTCGATCGAGCTGATAATCATGTTATCACTTTGCAGAAAGATTTACAACGCCACACTGCTCCATGATAATACGACACAAACCTGGCAGCATTTTCAAATCCCTGCTTACAACAAAGCGACACATCAGCCTGCATTTTACACAAACTACACAATTAAACTTTAGCAAGACCAAGACAGTTCATCAACAACTCACAGCGACACTCATTTACTCACCCCAAAGTCCAACATCAGCATAATCACAGTGACTGAGCACGCTATAAAACTCCGAGTCAAGATTTGTGGCTTCATTTACATATTCATTTGCATACTGCAGCCTCCTCTGGCATTCATATTGAGATAAAGTTTAATAAACGACGCAAATGTGTCAAAGAAAAAGTGCAGGAGGTGCTGGGACAAGGGTTAGACAACAAGCAGTCTGAGGAAGAGTGTGAACATAATCTCATCTCATCTCATTATCTGTAGCCGCTTTATCCTTCTACAGGGTCGCAGGCGAGCTGGAGCCTATCCCAGCTGACTACGGGCGAAAGGCGGGGTTCACCCTGGACAAGTCGCCAGGTCATCACAGGGCTGACACATAGACACAGACAACCATTCACACTCACATTCACACCTACGCTCAATTTAGAGTCACCAGTTAACCTAACCTGCATGTCTTTGGACTGTGGGGGAAACCGGAGCACCCGGAGGAAACCCACGCGGACACGGGGAGAACATGCAAACTCCACACAGAAAGGCCCTCGCCGGCCACGGGGCTCGAACCCGGACCTTCTTGCTGTGAGGCGACAGCGCTAACCACTACACCACCGTGCCGCCCTGTGAACATAATATTAAATTAAAAAAACCCCCAATGTTTACATTAACATTACTGAGTTGACAACAACAACAGCTCTCGAACACAACTCGAACGCAAATGCACAAAAAAAATAAAGAATTCAAAATAAAGAAAAACATTTACCATCATCTGAGAAACTCAACAACTAGGGGAGAAACCCCCCCCCCCCCCCCCCAAAAAAAAACCCCAAGCCTGTCATGGCCTCTTCGCCGACCATTACGATGTGCAGTGGAAAAAACGTGTGAAAGAATGAAAAAGTGCAAAAGAAGACATGAATTTACAAAAGAAAAAGATCAAGTGAAAGAGTGAAAGTGTAGAAAAAAAGAGCAAAAGACTGTCACTGGAAATGAAAGAAAAATAAAAAACAAGCAAAAATGCATAAGATGACAACGAAAAAGAAAAGAAACAAGAAAAGAAAACAAAAAGAAAAATGTAAGTGCAACTGATACAGTGTGAAATAGAAAGTGCAAAAGAAAAATTTAAAAATCAGTACAAAAAGATCAAACTAAAGAAAGTGTGAATAAAAGACAGACTTGGAAAAATAAATCAAGCCAGAGTGAAAGTGTGAAAAAAAAGAAAAAAAAAAGACTAAAGTCACAGTAATTTGCGCTAGCTCTTACAAACTGGGACGTCTGGTCACTGAACCCTATAGATCACGAACAGTAAGAGACAGAGAACGATGCTTAGTGAGGAAAAAAATCCCATTTTTCATGGCTCATTCCGGTTCAGCGATCCAGATCAGCACCAAAAGTCATAGCAATGTAATTCAGCCCAGAGGTATACTTCATGTGAAATTTGGTGATGATTGATTGAAAACCTAGGGAGAAATAGTGTCCTAAAAATGTTAGGAATAATAACAAATAATAATAAGAAGAAGAATCCTGAGTGAAAGTAACAATTTGTGTCAGCGCTGGTAGCACAAATTAACTAGCAAAAAAGTTCAAAAGACATGATGGATGGATGGATGGATGGATGGATGGAAGAAAGAAGAGGAATATTGACCAATTTGAAACATTTTTCAGAGACATTAGAGTGCAGCAGCGTAAACACTGATTTATACTAATGATGTTAAGCTATGCTACGCTGCGTTAGCATGCTAAGTCACGGATTTAATTCAGTTGTAGAGACTTTATTTTTATTCGTAGTTTTAGAGTAAACAATGAAAGAACAAAGCAAAAATTGTGAGCATGGGAAAGTTAAACATCGCACAACTTTCTCACACACACACACACACACACACAGTGGAAAGGTGAGGAATAAACGCGGGGAACGTCTCGAACACACGAACATCAGGGAACTGATTCCACCTGAACATCTCGCAGTCAGATCCGTGCTGTGATCATCAGGGGAAATCTGTTCCCCTGAGAACGGTTACGAGCCGCTCCAACAGCGCAGAACGACATCAGAGAGAGAGAGAGAGAGAGAGAGAGAGAGAGAGAGAACGTGTGGTGTGCGTTTCCCCTTTCTTACTCAACAGCACAGGAAGTAAAACCCAGAACTGAGTGAGAATGTGAGGATAAAACATGATACACACACACACACACACACACACACACACTGCTCAGTGGCATTAGCACACGGTCATCTTACACTGAAAACTGAGTAAACGTTAAAAACTTTAATTACAGTAAAACACAGTAAACATTCCCACATTATAAAGAAGTATAAACACAGTGACCGTGTAAATGCAGGAAATAACATTTTTTAGATTTAAAAATAAATAAAATTATTACTGGTCATCTCATTCATCTCATTATCTGTAGCCGCTTTATCCTTCTACAGGGTCGCAGGCGAGCTGGAGCCTATCCCAGCTGACTACGGGCGAAAGGCGGGGTACACCCTGGACAGGTCGCCAGGTCATCACAGGGCTGACACATAGACACAGACAACCATTCACACTCACATTCACACCTACGCTCAATTTAGAGTCACCAGTTAACCTAACCTGCATGTCTTTGGACTGTGGGGGAAACCCACGCGGACACGGGGAGAACATGCAAACTCCGCACAGAAAGGCCCTCGCCGGCCACGGGGCTCGAACCCAGGACCTTCTTGCTGTGAGGCGATAGCGCTAACCACTACACCACCGTGCCGCCCTATTACTGGTCATATTTTTGATAAATTAAACTTTGGTACTTTTTCACATTATTCTAAAGGATTTTATTTTTTATATTTTGTCTCCGCCCACGTGGCGTGTACTGTGTGTTCTCCCAGCTGTACACACTAACATAAAGGTAAATAACCAGATTAATAAATAATTCATTATATTTCCATGTGATTGTCTCAACATTTACACACACTGACAGTGGTTTTCTCAAATCGTGTGTCTTGATGTGAATATTTCAGTTTGAGGAAAGGCGGCTTCAGTTTTACACAGTCCTGATATTTTTATCAGTCCATCGTCTCAATACCATCACTCCACCACCCGTCCATCATCTCAACACCATCCCAAAACCACCTGTCTGCCATCGCTCCACCCCCATCCACCATCTCTCCATCATCTCCATACATGTCAACCTATACGGAATGTCTGTATTTTATACGGATTTGATTCAATAAACGTAGTATACGGGCGTATAAATAAAGTTATACGGATTCTTTAAAAAAACTTCAATATTTATTTAGAGCTATAATCAATTCCCATGATGATAAAAGAGCGCATAACATTTACAAACGTACTGTACACCACAGACAGCCAGTAAAGAGTCTTATGAAATCGCGCGTTATCTTGTGGTAGCGAGACTTCGTTCCACTTTTGATCATGCGCACATCGCATTGCGAGAACCGTGAAGTCATAGACATATAAACATAGACGCCGCCTTCTGCGTAGAATCATACGTCATCCTCGCCGCCATATTGGATGTGGCAAAGTGGAGATTCTTCACCCGTCTCTGGTATAGCGTCTAGACAGTAGCCGAGAATAAAGATGCCTCATTCATGTGCTGCGTTTAACTGTACCAACAGGTTTACCGTCCAAACGAGATCACATGGGATTACCTTTCACAGGTGAGACTGGAAAAATACTTTTCATTGTATTTGGTCATTATAACGTAATTTTACGAACAGATTTTTCTGACTTTGTGGCTAATATGAAGTCTCGCGCATAATAGCCGCTCGGTGAAACCTGTCTCCAAACAACGAAGTATTTCCTTCGTAACTACGCTGATAACACTTTGTGTTTTTGTCAAACATTGGAGCTTTGTATTCATTCTGAAGGTTTATTGTTATTAATATTGAATAAAAAGTAACTTGGATATATCGTTGTTAATTATCATTCAAATTTTAGGTAAATTATTTTAATTTGCATCTTATACGGATTTTATAAGGGAAATACGGATTTTGGAGGTTGGTTATACAGGTTTGATCGACCAAAGGTTGACATGTATGCATCTCAACACCATCTCAGCAACATCGCTCCACCACCCATCCACCATTGGAACACCACCCCACCATCCATCCACCACCATAAACACCAGCTCAGGGAACAGAAACACGCTACATGATCAGACCTGAAGGTAGAACAGCCAAGCACTCACACCTGAAGGCATTAAAGCACAAACGTTTCCACTGGTGATTCAGCTTCAGCTACTACTGACGTTAGCAAGCTAACCAGCTAATGCTAAGATACTTGCTAAAAGACAAAGTAGTTAAATGATGGTTAAAATTTATATCTTTCAGCACAACCTCGTGTTACTGGATGAGCTTCTGTAATTAGCAGAAGAAAAAAGAAAGAAAAGCACATGTGAAAGTAGAAAATAAGAAGAGCAGGAAACCATGACCGTAAAAAGAAAGGACAAACCAAAAAAAAAAGAAAAAAAGAAGCAAAATTCATATTAAAACTTGTGAAAAATAAACTGTGGATTTTACTTTACTGGGTTTAATTTAATATTGTTTAGCAAGAGCTCACAAAACCAGAAAAAAAGTAGTTATATTTACTTGAACTGACTGCATATTAATGTGGGGGCGTGGCTTTTGAGTTCAATTTGCATAGGAGTTTACAGAACTTTAAACTGGTTTCATTTTAATTTCAGTGTTTTCTGTTGGTTTTAAGGCTTAAAGCGATTGTTTTATGAACGGTTACAAAAGATCAAATGTTTCCTGTGTGTGTGTGTGTGTGTGTGTGTGTGTGTGTGTGTGAGAGACTGTTGTGACATGGCTTGAGGTTTGCCTTGAGCAGTGTGCTGGTTATTTCTGGATGGTGGTGATGCAGTGATTCATCCTCAGAAACAGAGCAGCTCTGGGAACATCTGCACTGCTGTTTTACAGAAACTAAACGACACAACATCAATACCGTAATCAATCAGGTGATGATGCACTTTTCAGAGACGTCGCGGGTACCACAGTAGAGTTCTATTGAAGACTGCAGTGTTTTTGTGCAACATTTAGAAAAGCAGTTACTCGGATAACGCAGAGCTCCTCAGAAACCTAATCTAATCTGATCAATGGAATGGAATCAATTTAATCCATTGTACTTTAATCTAATCAGTCTAATCTAATGTAATCCAATGCAATCTAATCTAAAATAATGTAATATAATCAAATCAGTCTAATCCTCAGTACGAGTCTGATGTGATGTTTAACTTCTTTCCTTCTCCCCCCCTCCTTTTTTTGGAAAAAGGAAAACCCACCAACAACCAAGCACGTGTACACACCAGGGCTTTACATTAACTTTTTTGCTCACCGGCCGCTGTGGCTAGTGGTTTTCCCGAGTCACTAGCCATTCAGCCTTTTCACTAGCCACAATTTTATTGCCAGGAAATCACAGTTTTTTCTTCAGCATGATATGTTAAAGTTCAGAAGATCTAGATTTAATTATGAACGGCAGCGTATAATGTGTCTCTGCAGTAGCACTCAGGTATTCAGTGCTGTTAAGGTCGCTCCCTATATGAAAACATGCAACCAGTTCAGAGAAAAATATAAAACGGAGTATTCCGTTTATTGAACTCAAATTCAAATATGAAATATCGTATAATATGAAAAATAACATTCAGTACAGGCGGCACGGTGGTGTAGTGGTTAGCGCTGTCGCCTCACAGCAAGAAGGTCTGGGTTCAAGCCCCGTGGCCAGCGAGGGCCTTTCTGTGCGGAGTTTGCATGTTCTCCCCGTGTCCGCGTGGGTTTCCTCCGGGTGCTCCGGTTTCCCCCACAGTCCAAAGACATGCAGGTTAGGTTAACTGGTGACTCTAAATTGAGCGTAGGTGTGAATGTGAGTGTGAATGGTTGTCTGTGTCTATGTGTCAGCCCTGTGATGACCTGGCGACTTGTCCAGGGTGTACCCCGCCTTTCGCCCGTAGTCAGCTGGGATAGGCTCCAGCTTGCCTGCGACCCTGTAGAACAGGATAAAGCGGCTACAGATAATGAGAGAGATGAGAACATTCAGCACAACTGAACTGATTCTAATATTAAAAGTCCAATTCAAAACATTTATCACTGAAAAACATTTGATGTTTTGATATGCAAGTATTGTGTATTATCAAGTATTACTATGTATATTATGTATTAGCTATTAATAGTGTGTGTGTGTGTACGAACATGTGTACAGAGAGGCATTAAATGTCCTCATTACATTCATCATCAGATGAGTCTGAATTAGGGCTGCATACCTAAACATAACATTAGGTACCGGTCCAGAGGTTTAGGTACAGGTCCGGACCTGTACCTGAACAATTTGACAAATTCTTCTGAACTTCTTCAATAATGACAAACATTAATAAACTGTTGAGAACTTGTCAGTATCTTCATTCAAAGAAAACCGAACATAACTAGGTTTCCTACCTCACTTCTCAGTCACCCTATAGTTAACTTGGGACAAAAAGGCGTAAGTTGTCTCACAGCGAGAAGTGACTACACTAGAGTACTACAGACTCCGCGCAGTCCGCGGCCTTTAACTTACACGGCAAAATTACACAACGCAACAAAGGCTGGCAATGCCAGCAAAGGAAAAATGGCTGACCTGCTTTTGAGTCTTTTTGACCAATCAGAACGCTGGATCAGCCAAGCTCTCGCAATGTCTCGTGAGACTGTAGCGAGAGGATCTCAAATCAAAGATGGCTCTGATTTCAAGTTTCAGTGCAGCATTTTATGTCTTTTCCAGTGCTAAATTTTCGTCTTTGTGGTAGGATTTACACATCTTCAGTCACAAAATAAGCATATACTTGGTGTAAATTTATATTGGTACAGTACCGGTACTTCATGATCCGGTATTTTGGACCTGTACCGAATCGATTTTCACGGTACAGTACCGGTACGCAGCCCTAGTCTGAATGGTCCATGAAAAATGGTTTTCATGACCTGAGGCTTCCAGCATGCTGTAAGTTGATAGCTGGGGCGGATCAACTTCTTTCCAAATCACATGAACGTTTCTAAACAGCAGCTCCATCCTCTCCAGCTCAGCCGACTTCATGACAGCCAGGGACTGAAAGCAATGCTGTCCTGTAGTGAACCAGCCATCTTTGTCTGTTTCGATGTTATAGTACCGATGTGTGCATTTGACTTTTCGTGGTCCTTTATAGTTTCGAGTTTAAAATTACTGGTGCCTGTCTTTGCCAGACTTTCTACAGTCTTCGCAGTACAGGGTATTTTCAGTTTTGCTATGAACTAGCCAATCTCACCCGAACTTCCATTTGTCATTGAGCTGTCTTATCTTCCTATTAGTGTCTTGTTCATCTCCATGGCCGCAGCCAGCTCTGAGGCCCCTGTGGTCCGGACCTCGGTCATTTTTAAGAGCTGAAAATACATTTGTACGCTAAATGTTCAACTGGATAAAAAAATAAAAGAATAACATTAAAACGTTTCTGTAAAAAGTGCATTGTTAATGATGTTAAACGCTGATTCTGTCTTCTGTGTGTGTTTGGTGCGCACGGCTCTGAGACCAAGAACACAAAAGCGAATGAGCGCGTGACTCGGTGGAGGAACACAGTGCAGCAGACATGGGGTTTCCATGGTAACCATCAGCGCACTTTCATCAAGCTGTTCAATTGACATTTTTGAAGTAGCGCAGTTGTAGCCTGCCTTGTTTGTGATTTTAAAAATAAATCATTCGATAAGCCAAAGCAATAGAATGGAAAGTTTCAACTTGTGTTTGCCTTGGATAACTTTGCCTAAAACATGGTGGTGTATACTGATTTTCTTTTTCCCCAGAAATTTTTTTTTTGTGTGTGTGTAGGTGTAACGGATGCCAGATTATTAATGTATCTTAGTTCCATAGGCTACATGGTTAGGGTATCTTTTGTCCTCATTGCTTGGGCCAGATCAAAACATTAAACAAGCTTAAATTATTCTTACTCTTGCCACATACATGATTTTATTTTTTCAAAACTGATGATATTCAGTTCAAACACCATTAAAAGTAATTTCAGGAATAGATCTCGTGTGGCGTGTAATTCACCCCTCTCATTTAAATATGTCGAACATTTTTCGGCGGACACTTTGCGCATCACGGACCTCGGGGATTTTAAAATGCTGCTCCAGCCCTGATCATCTCTGCCCCTTTTTCCCTGAGCAGCAGGGTTTGAAACTCCAGCTATACGCCGCCACATAGCACGTTTGTCAGTCGTCAGCAACTTTGTTGCTTCGTTCATTAACCGCAGGTTACCGTATCACTGATTTTATCTGAGCCGTTAACGAACGTTCTAAACAATTCTAACACGTTGTCAGAATGTTTATGCAGGTGCTCATGGGAGTTGTAGGCGCGTAACATTACATTGCAATGTGTTTATTATATCAGATGCCTTCAGAGAAAACTACAATTAAGATACAGTGGGGCAAAAAAGTATTTAGTCAGCCACCAATTGTGCAAGTTCTCCCACTTAAAAAGATGAGAGAGGCCTGTAATTTTCATCATAGGTATACCTCAACTATAAGAGACAGAATGGGGGGAAAGAATCCAGGAAATCACATTGTAGGATTTTTAATGAATTAATTGGTAAATTCCTCGGTAAAATAAGTATTTGGTCACCTACAAACAAGCAAGATTTCTGGCTCTCACAGACCTGTAACAACTTCTTTAAGAGGCTCCTCTGTCCTCCACTCGTTACCTGTATTAATGGCACCTGTTTGAACTCGTTATCAGTATAAAAGACACCTGTCCACAACCTCAAACAGTCACACTCCAAACTCCACTATGGCCAAGACCAAAGAGCTGTCAAAGGACACCAGAAACAAAATTGTAGACCTGCACCAGGCTGGGAAGACTGAATCTGCAATAGGTAAGCAGCTTGGTGTGAAGAAATCAACTGTGGGAGCAATTATTAGAAAATGGAAGACATACAAGACCACTGATAATCTCCCTCGATCTGGGGCTCCACGCAAGATCTCACCCCGTGGGGTCAAAATGATCACAAGAACGGTGAGCAAAAATCCCAGAACCACACGGGGGGACCTAGTGAATGACCTGCAGAGAGCTGGGACCAAAGTAACAAAGGCTACCATCAGTAACACACTACGCCGCCAGGGACTCAAATCCTGCAGTGCCAGACGTGTCCCCCTGCTTAAGCCAGTACATGTCCAGGCCCGTCTGAAGTTTGCTAGAGAGCATTTGGATGATCCAGAAGAGGATTGGGAGAATGTCATATGGTCAGATGAAACCAAAATAGAACTTTTTGGTAAAAACTCAACTTGTTGTGTTTGGAGGAGAAAGAATGCTGAGTTGCATCCAAAGAACACCATACCTACTGTGAAGCATGGGGGTGGAAACATCATGCTTTGGGGCTGTTTTTCTGCAAAGGGACCAGGACGACTGATCCGTGTAAAGGAAAGAATGAATGGGGCCATGTATCGTGAGATTTTGAGTGAAAACCTCCTTCCATCAGCAAGGGCATTGAAGATGAAACGTGGCTGGGTCTTTCAGCATGACAATGATCCCAAACACACCGCCCGGGCAACGAAGGAGTGGCTTCGTAAGAAGCATTTCAAGGTCCTGGAGTGGCCTAGCCAGTCTCCAGATCTCAACCCCATAGAAAATCTTTGGAGGGAGTTGAAAGTCCATGTTGCCCAGCGACAGCCCCAAAACATCACTGCTCTAGAGGAGATCTGCATGGAGGAATGGGCCAAAATACCAGCAACAGTGTGTGAAAACCTTGTGAAGACTTACAGAAAACGTTTGACCTCTGTCATTGCCAACAAAGGGTATATAACACAGTATTGAGATGAACTTTTGTTATTGACCAAATACTTATTTTCCACCATAATTTGCAAATAAATTCTTTAAAAATCAGACAATGTGATTTTCTGGATTTTTTTTTCTCATTCTGTCTCTCACAGTTGAAGTGTACCTATGATGAAAATTACAGGCCTCTCTCATCTTTTTAAGTGGGAGAATTTGCACAATTGGTGACTGACTAAATACTTTTTTGCCCCACTGCATATTGTCATACCACAGAATAAACCACCTGCCAAAGTGGCTAGTGGGACTAAAGATATTACCCACCAAAGCCGAATTTTACCCGCATTTGGCGGGTGGGCGGGTGCTAATGTAAAGCCCTGGTGCACGCGTGCGTGCACACACACACACTTCTGTCTTTGTTGGGACTCATTACAATAATACATTCCCTAGTCCCTTACCATAAACTTAACCATCACAACTGAATCCCTAACCCCACCCCTTACTCTAACCCCACCCCTAATCCAAATCTCATTCTAACCTGAATTCTACAACTGAGTCTCAACCCTCAAACAGCTCTTTGAAAAAGTGAGGGCCGGTGTTCTGATAAACTGTCCTACACGTCAATGCGTCCTACAAAGCCCCACTGCGCACGCGCAGAGCACAAAACGTCATTTCTTGGCATTTGAACAGATTTTTGTCCTACATCAGCTGTGCTATAAACGGTGCAGATTAACGGCGTGCATTCAATCTTTACTACTTAATCTAACATAATGCTGATTTCTAACCATTGCGCGAGTCTTGCAATCCATCTGAAATATCTCCCCTTCACGATCTTCCACCAAAGCGCTTCAACTTTTTTTTTTTTTTTAGATTTTTTTGGGGGGCTTTTTTCACCTTTATTGGATAGGACAGTGTAGAGACAGGACAGGAAATGAGTGGGAGAGAGAGATGGGGAGGGATCGGGAAATGACCTCGGGTCGGAATCGAACCCGGGTCCCCGGATTTATGGTATGGCGCCTTAGCCACGACGCCCCCAAGCGCTTCAACTTCTGACCTATCTGATCAGCTGTTGTAGTTGCTCTACACCCTACTCGTCCTTCAAAGCCCCACTGCGCACAACACAACAAGTTTTGTAAGATTTGGTGCAAATCCGTAAACCTGTTCAAAACAAATGGTTGGCCATCTTGAAGTTCTCATCTCATTATCTCAAGCCGCTTTATCCTGTTCTACAGGGTCGCAGGCGAGCTGGAGCCTATCCCAGCTGACTACGGGCGAAAGGTGGGGTACACCCTGGACAAGTCGCCAGGTCATCACAGGGCTGACACATAGACACAGACAACCATTCACACTCACATTCACACCTACGCTCAATTTAGAGTCACCAGTTAACCTAACCTGCATGTCTTTGGACTGTGGGGGAAACCGGAGCACCCGGAGGAAACCCACGCGGACACGGGGAGAACATGCAAACTCCACACAGAAAGGCCCTCGCCGGCCCCGGGGCTCGAACCCAGGACCTTCTTGCTGTGAGGCGACAGCGCTAACCACTACACCACCGTGCCGCCCGTCATCTTGAAGTTTTCCAATAAAATGAAATCATTCAAAATTAGTTGTGGAAGTTTGTTTTCTGTGTGACAAGGAGAACGGCTGGATGAATAGGAGAAAGGTAAAACTCAGTTATTTAACTCGAGTGGAGGTAGAGAAAATGAGTTTAATTCCAGAAATGGTGGACTGACACTTTAAGTGGAATGTTACGCTTCTCTGGGTTGGACGTGTTAAGCTTTAAAAAAGTTATTGACTGAATGAAAACTGTATTGATGCTCCAATATGTTGTTATGCCGTTTTATGTCTTGCAATAAAAATAACATACACAATGTAATGTAATTAAATGTTAAGTGAGACATTAATTGTTCAAGTTGCTGATACTTACAAACTATAAGTAAGGTGTAGATTCTGCAAGTAAACCTTACAATCAGGAATTAGGTTCCATTAACACCAGCAAACACAACTTTGCTCCAAGTAACCTTTACTAGCTGGGATGAAGTAAACATTACTAGTTGGTTTTAAGCAACCTCAACATTCAAGTTCCAAGTAAGGATAACAAATATTTTCAGTGGAGATTACTTTTAAACATAAAGTAAAGATGACTTGAAAGAGAACAAGTTATATTACTTCATTTATTTGAGGCAACGAGTTTCCACCTTTTTTTCAAGTAAGCTTAACTTATTCTTTTTTACAGTGAGTGTAGGATATTCTGGTGGGGACATTTGAATTGTCAAAACTTCCTACACTCATATGTTAATGTAAAGGCATATTCTGATGGTCACTGAGTTGTCAGAAAGTCCTGCATTCATATATTAAAGTAAAAGAATATTCTGACGAGGTCGTTTGAACTGTCAGAACGTCCTACACTCCTATTTTAATGTAGAAGCATATGTCAGAACACTAGCCTAGTAAACTAGACCCAACCGCCTAGCGGCTAAAAATATTTTTGCCTAGCGAGTGGGTCTAGCCTCGCACCATACAAACAAAAACACCTCGGGCATCAAATCGTGCCCGCCAATCACAACGCAAGGTTTTTGTTTGGATTCTTTGGGCGGGCTTTTGCAGGAGTGACGACAAAGCTGGCGACGCTGGAGAAAGCACAGCAGGAAAGATGGCTACGGCTAGTGAACAGCGCTAGTTTGACTCCGCTTTGGAATCAGTTTTAGAAGAATTACCGTATTTTCTGGACTATAAGCCGCTACTTTTTTCCTAGGTTTTGAACCATGCGGCGTATACAAAGGTGCGGCTATTCTGTGGATTTTTCTTCCACCGCTAGGGGCGCTCTAACCGGAAGTAGAATCAAAAATAAGATAGACGAAAAATCAATGCAAAGAAGAATTAGCAGATCTTTAGCAGATAGAACACGCACGACAAATTACTAACTGGTAATTATTTTCAAATCCAGCGAAGATGATTAAAGTGACTTGTGGTTTCAAACACAGGAGAAATGAAGGTAAATAAATACCAGTTATTTTCTCTTGGTTCTGTTCCGTTTTAATCAGCAAAGTTGCTGCCGTGTTAAAAGGCACTGTTCGGAAAGAATCTGTTCAGGTACATACATGTACATTTACAGTACAAAATCGTTCTGTACATGCAGTAAATATCTAATTTTTCGACATAGATATCTGCGGCTTATAGCCCGGTGCGGCTTGTATATCTTTTTTTAATTTTTTTTTTTAAAATAGAGCAGATGCGGCTTATATACAGGTGCGCTCTATAGTCCAGAAAATACGGTAGACTTGGAGTTTTCGTTGAAACATGAGCAGGAAGAGGCTCTCCGCTCATTCCTTTTCAAGAAGGACGTTTTCGCTGTTTTGCCGACCGGCTATGGCAAAAGTCTGATCTACCAGCTGGCTCCGCTCGTAGCCAAAAGGATGGGGCTAGTTTGTGCATCACGAAGAATTAATAAACAGCTTTGAAACATTACTTTTTGATTGTTTCTTATTTTCCCGTTATTTTAAATTTAAGGGAAATTATTTCACCAAACACCACTAAATAAAAACTCTCAAAAACAGTTTAAGCAAACCCTTGAAAAATACTTGGAAAAAAAAAAAAAGAGTGTGTATGTGTTACAGACTCCAAACTTGTGGTCATTATCTCCAAACTTCTTAATATCTAGAACCTGTTTATTAATTAATACGCATTTTGAAAAATTATTTATTTCAAGGCCTCCCCCACTGCTTTCTGTCGCTCTGACTACGTCACAGTTGCGCTGATTGGTCAGAGCGTTGGCCTATACGCACAGAGACAGTTTGAAAAACGGCGGTTTGTTCCTCCTACCTGCTTCGGAAATGTCTACGGATCGAGGCCAGACTAAATATTCACATTTAGTCTGGCTTGCCAGGCTATCAGAACACCCTACATTCATATATTGTAAAAACATATTCCGATGGTCATTTGAATAGTCAGAACGTCCTACTTACTGTAGAAGCATATTCTGACGGGGTCATATGAGTTGTCAGAATGTCCTGCGGCGTCATTTGAATTGTAAGAACGTCCTACACTCATTTAATGTAGAAGCTTCTGAAGGGGTCTTTTGAATTGTCAGAACATCCTACATTCATTTATTACTGTAGAAGCATATTCTGATGGGGTCATACGAGCTGTGAGAACGTCCTGCGGCGTCATTTGAATTGTAATAACGTCCTACACTCATTTTAATAGAGCAAATGGTACTTGTGAATAGTGACAAAAAAACCCCAAAACTATTAATTCTACATATTCTGACAGGGTCAATTGAAGAGTCAGAGCGTCCTAGATTCATATGAATGTAAAAGCATATTCTGACGGAGTCGTTTGAATTGTCAGGACGTCCTACATTCATATGAATTCTGACAGGGTTGGTGGACGTTGTATCAGTGTAGAAGCTGTTCTTTGCAGAGGGAAAAACCACGAACTATGACTAAAAGTTAAAGTTGAATCACACTGTAGGATTTCCTGCAATGTAGGCCTGCTCGACAGACATGTCTGACATCCCCTCCTACCGTAGGACGCTTCGCGGATGTAGGACCGTTTATCAGAACACCGGCCAAAATGTCCTCACTTTCCAAAAATGTCCGAACTGTTGGTAGAAAACATATCATGGTCCTCAATATGTAACAAGCACACACACACACAAAAAAAAAATACCATAAAAAAAAAACAAAAAACATAGCAGTAATTCTATCTTTTAAAACAGAACACGAAGCAGCTATGGCCTAAAGGTTCGAGAAGCAGCCTTGGCCCCAAACGGTCGCTGGTTCGATTCCCTGGAAATCGGCAGGAAATCCATAGTTGAAGTGCACTTGAGAAAGGCACCCAAGCCCCCACTGATCCTCAGGGGCTTGGTGTGTGTGTGTGTGTGTGTGTGTGTGTGTGTGTGTGTGTGTGTGTGTGTGTGTGTGTGTGTGTGATATGCATGCTCACATTGTATGTCGCTCTGGCTAAGAGCATCTGTTAAATGCCTGTAATGTACTGTAACGTTAAATACACTCACAGGAAATTTATCTTAAGCAAGAGCTTTGGATTTAAAAAAAAAAAAAAAATCAGCTCAACCTACATCCTGTAACCACTTCCTGTTCCTCCCACACACACCACACTCCTTTCCGTACCTGAGTCACACACTATATATATATATATATATATATATATATATATATATATATATAAATAAAATACTTATTTCCAGCTTGCTTTATTCATCTCACAACGACCTTCCTGAACAAGAGCTAATGGTTTGTAGTGACGAGAGGCAGAGCAAAATGGGCGGGGCAAGAAACGTGAAAATATGCAGAGTTTAAGCAAATGATACCCGATGAGACGTGATGAAGAAAGCAGTGTGTGTGTGAGAGAGGGAAAGTATAACACTGAGTGACAGTGTGATGTGATGAGTTACTATGGTTACCGTTATCACCTTCTGACCAACCTGAATCCACAATTCAGCAGAGCGCTCATGCTGCCATTTTTTAAGAGAATATCCCATTTGTGGTTTAACTGACTATTGTTTACTTTTACCAGCAGTGAAACCATGGCAACCAGCAACGTGAAGACAGGGGACTAAAAATTCACTACTAGTATGAATGCAAGCTTATTGTTTCTTATAATCGACTGCGTTCTGAACTTCTTGATGAGAAAGACATCACTAAAAGTAATTTAAATCATTATCTTTCTCTCTCATCACAGCAGTGGATCATTAAACCTCGGAATAGCTACGCTAACATTTTAAACCATCTGCCAAAATATCCAGCTCCTTCTACATCATAAAACGGAGGTTAGTTGCTTTTTACAGCTCCGTCTGGTGAGAATGAGGAGCCATGACGGTACTTCAGCAAACTCGGACTCCACCTTCCGAGGTGATTTTACACAGCAGATGCACTCATGACCTTTGCCCTGTGCACTCGGGGAGCTTTAAACGCTGGACCTGATTCCAAACATTTTAAAACCGCTGCACGTGTTCCACCTTCGAGCCTGGAGCTCCACTGCAAGCCATGTGAAGGCCATTCAGCCTGGAGAACATTCACAGTTGTGGTTCACCTTCTGTAGCCGGACAGTCGAACATGGAGGCTTTTGCTCCTGCAGAGCTACAGAGATGCTTTTCACGAGGAAACACACGCCCGCCCAGTCGGCCAGGTACGAGCAAGAGAAGAAAACAGACCTGTGGAGATGCTGTAATCATGCCTGATAACAGCCTGACCTTCACTCACACAGTCACAGAGGGAGAAAACGAAGAGTCTGTTCCTGCAAATAACTTGAAGAGCTTTTATCCACCAAGGACAAACGAAGATAAATAAAATCAAGGTCGTAATGTGAAAGTTACACAGTGGCACGCTGTAATACACATCGTGTTTCTGTGTCATCCATCACACCACGAGGATCGTCCTGAACATGACATACTCCAGGGGTCAACAAATGCACAGTCTGGAAAATATTTCAGTGGACCTAAAAACAAACCCCCACCCCATTCCAAAACACACGATTTTCAGTATCCCAGACAAATCTGTGTACATATTCATTTTGGTTTCCCATCACATAATACAACCTGTGAAGAAATCAAAGTTGTGCCAATACTTTATATTTCTCTGTCAAACACTGACACGAAAAAACAAAACAAAAAAAACCCCACAGGAGTGGCGTGTGAACTGAAACACTACCAAGCACCAAGTGCTGATACTTTTAATTAACCATGAAAATGTTACCAGATGATTATGTTCACCAAAACACAACTAAGCCAAGCGTGCCAATACTTTGTCTTTCATTTACAATAAAGGAGGAGGAAGAAGCGTTCACTCAGTTGTAACTAATGCCTCTATACACAGCCAAGGGTGCAAATACTTCCCTCTCCAGCATTAAAAAAACATCGAGGGACAAACTTTAATGCAAAGGCAAGAAATTCAAGGGTGCCAATATATTTACTCCTTGGTTGGAAGATAACAAAAAAAAAAAATCAAAATTTAAATCGCAAACGTGTTCTTACACAGAGAGCACCCAGGGTGCCAATACTTTTTTAAAAAAAAAAAAAAGTTCAGGGAATTTTGATAGTGAGTGCTGTGCAGAGACCTGCAGCCAGGGGTGCCAATACTTAATTTTTACTGGTGAACTATGAATGAGAACGCAATAACTCGACGGCAGGGTGTGAAGCGAAAACGCTACCAAGGGTGCCAATAGTTTTAATCTATCGTGAAAATACCTCTACAGAGAAAATGACTCCACTTTACACCGCGTTCCAAATTATTATGCAAATGATATTTTTCTCTGATTTTCCTAAACTGTCGATGCAAATGACAGTCAGTATAATTTTCAAGTCATCAACCATTAGAGTATAAATCGAATTTTACTGAACAAACCTCCCAGTGATAACAGTATTTATATAAAAAAATAAAAATAAAAAACCCCACACAACTCAAAATGCACGGTTCCAAATTATCATGCACAACAGAGTTTCAAAACATTTTATAGGCTGTAAAGAACTGAAAATGTAGCCTGGCAAGCCAGAATAAACGTGAATATTTAGTCTGGCCTCGATCCGTAGACATTTCCGAAGGGTGTGGGAGGAACAACCCGCCGTCTTTCAAACTGTCTCTGTGCGTATAGGCCAACGCTCTGACCAATCAGCGCAACAGTGGCTGTGACGTAGTCAGAGCGACAGAAAGCAGTGGGGGAGGCCTTGAAATAAATAATTTTTCAAAATGCGTATTAATTAATAAACAGGTTCTAGATATTAAGAAGTTTGGAGATAATGACCACAAGTTTGGAGTCTGTACCACATACTTAACATACACTCTTATTTTTTTCAAGTGTTTTTCAAGGGTTTGCTTAAACTGTTTTTGAGAGTTTTTATTTAGTGGTGTTTGGTGAAATAATTTCCCTTAAATTTAAAATAACGGGAAAATAAGAAACAATCAAAAAGTAATGTTTCAAAGCTGTTTATTAATTCTTCGTACTGCACAAACTAGCCCCATCCTTTTGGCTATGAGCGGAGCCAGCTGGTAGATCAGACTTTTGCCATAGCCGGTCGGCAAAACAGCGAAAACGTCCTTCTTGAAAAGGAATGAGCGGAGAGCCTCTTCCTGCTCATGTTTCAACGAAAACTCCAAGTCTAATTCTTCTAAAACTGATTCCAAAGCGGAGTCAAACGCGCGCTGTTCACTAGCCGTAGCCATCTTTCCTGCTGTGCTTTCTCCAGCGTCGCGCAGCCTTGTTGTCACTCCTGCAAAAGCCCGCCCAAAGAATCCAAACAAAAACCTTGCGTTGTGATTGGCAGGCACGATTTGATGCCCGGGGTGTTTTTGTTTATATGGTGCGAGGCTAGACCCACTCGCTAGGCAAAAATATTTTTGGCCGCTAGGCGGGTGGGTCTAGTTTACTAGGCTACTGAAAATGGTCATTTGTTGAATTTGCAGCATTCGGAGGTCATATTTACTGAAATCAGAAGCTATTTCAATCAAAAACATCTTAACAGGCCAAGTTACACGTTAACATCGGACCCCTTTGAGATCACCTTCACTATTCTTGCATCCATTGAACTTGTGAGTTTGGAGAGTTTCTGCTTGAATTTCTTTGCAGGATGTCAGAATCGCCACCCAGAGCTGCTGTTTTGATGTGAACTGCCTCCCACCCTCATAGATCTTTTGTTTGAGGACACTCCAAAGGTTCTCAATAGGGTTGAGGTCAGGGGAGGATGGGGGGGGCCACACCATGAGTTTCTCTCCTTTTATGCCCATAGCAGCCAATGACACAGAGGGATTCTTTGCAGCATGAGATGGTGCATCGTCATGCATGAAGATGATTTTGCTACAGAAGGCACGGTTCTTCTTTTTATACCATGGGAGAAAGTGGTCAGTCAGAAACCCTATATACTTTGCCAAGGTCATTTTCACACCTTCAGGGACCCTAAAGGGGCCTACCAGCTCTCTCCCAATGATTCTGGCCCAAAACATGACTCCGCCACCTCTTTGCTGATGTCGCAGCCTTGTTGGGACATGGTGGCCATCCACTACGCCATCCATCTGGACCATCCAGGGTTGCACGGCACTCATCAGTAAACAAGACTGTTGAAAATTAGCCTTCATGTATTTCTGAGCCCACTGCAACCGTTTCTGCTTGTGAGCATCGGTTGGGGTTTATGCACAACTGCAAGCCTCTGGAGGATCCTACACCTTGAGGTTCACAGGACTCCAGAGGCACCAGCAGCTTCAAATACCTGTTCGCTGCTTTGTAATGGCATTTTAGCAGCTGCTCTCTTAATCCGAAGAATTTGTCTGGCAGAAACCTTCCTCGTTATGCCTTTATCTGCACAAATCTGAATCAGCCACAAATCTCTTCACAGCACGATGATCACGCTCAAGATTTCGTGAAACATCTAATGTTTTCATACCTTGTCCAATCTGTGGTTGGTTGAAGAGAGCAACTGGACTTGCTTGAAGATTCTTAAAAACGTTTCACCTCTCATCCTACAGGCTTCCTCAGTTCTGTCTGACTAATAGGGAGTATCCAGTATTTATCCTCTCATGGATCATCATAGAATCCGAATCAGAATTCTGATGACTGCATTGTAGGTGGCTGATAAAAGACGTCATAGACACCCACCTCTGTTCAGTGATGGTCGTTCCAGGTTGACAAAAGTGAACGATCCTCTCTGGCTAAGATGTCTGCCAGTTTTCTGGAAGTCCTCTCATACTCCCGCACCAGTCGAAGGGATCTCATCCCAAAGTGCGTAGAAACATATCTGTGAAGATACTCAGTCATCCAGGTACACAGTAATCTGTGGTTGGTTGAAGAGAGCAACTGGACTTGCTTGAAGATTCTTGAAAACGTTTCGCCTCTCATCCTAAACAGAGGTGGGGGTCTAGGCCATCTTTTATCAGCCACCTACAATGCAGCCATCAGCATTCTGATTCGGATTCTATGATGATCCATGAGAGGATAAATACTGGATACTCCCTATTAGTCAGACAGAACTGAGGAAGCCTTTAGGATGAGAGGCGAAACGTTTTCAAGAATCTTCAAGCAAGTCCAGTTGCTCTCTTCAACCAACCACAGATTACTATGTACCTGGATGACTGAGATTCTTCACAGATACACCTTGTCCAAGGCATTGCACTATTTGACGCTTTTCGGCAGCAGAGAGATCCTTTTTCTTTCCCATATTGCTCGAAACCTGTGACCTGCTTAATAACGTGGAACGTCCTTCTTAAGTAGTTTTCCTTTAATTGGGTTCGCCTGGTAGCCTGGCAAGCCAGACTAAATGTGAATATTTAGCCTGGTCTCGGTCGTAGACATTTCCGAAGGGTGTAGGAGGAACAACCCGCTGTCTTTCAAACTGTCTCTGTGCGTATAGGCCAACGCTCTGACCAATCAGCGCAACAGTGACTGTGACGTAGTCAGAGTGACAGAAAGCAGTGGGGGAGGCCTTGAAATAAATAATTTTTCAAAATGCGTATTAATTAATAAACAGGTTCTAGATATTAAGAAGTTTGGAGATAATGACCACAAGTTTGGAGTCTGTACCACATACTTAACATACACTTTTTTTTTCCAAGTGTTTTTCAAGGGTTTGCTTAAACTGTTTGAGAGTTTTTATTTTTATTTAGTGGTGTTTGGTGAAATAATTTCCCTTAAATTTAAAATAACGGGAAAATAAGAAACAATCAAAAAGTAATGTTTCAAAGCTGTTTATTAATTCTTCGTACTGCACAAACTAGCCCCATCCTTTTGGCTACGAGCGGAGCCAGCTGGTAGATCAGACTTTTGCCATAGCCGGTCGGCAAAACAGCGAAAACGTCCTTCTTGAAAAGGAATGAGCGGAGAGCCTCTTCCTGCTCATGTTTCAACCAAAACTCCAAGTCTAATTCTTCTAAAACTGATTCCAAAGCGGAGTCAAACGCGCGCTGGTCACTAGCCGTAGCCATCTTTCCTGCTGTGCTGTCTCCAGCGTCGCGCAGCCTTGTCGTCACTCCTGCAAAAGCCCGCCCAAAGAATCCAAACAAAAACCTTGCGTTGTGATTGGCGGGCACGATTTGATGCCCGGGGTGTGTTGTTGATATGGTGCGAGGCTAGACCCACTCATAGGCAAAAATATTTTTGGCCGCTAGGCGGGTGGGTCTAGTTTACTAGGCTACTCGCCTGGCAAACTAATTATCACAGGTGTCTGAGATTGATTTCAGTGATCCAAAGAGGCGTGAGACACAATACCATCCATGAATTTAATTGAAAAACAAAAAATTTAAATCTTTGACACTCAAATCCAATTTGCATAATAATTTTGGAACGCAGTGTAGAGCAAAAGTATTGGTGCCCTGACCTTTTTTTTTTTTTAAATTTGCATGTTCATCCAAACACAGCCAAGGGTGCCAGTATTTTATATCTCATGTTTAAAAAAAAATGTACAAAAGAGGACATGTGTAAAATTTTCCAGGCGTATTTGGGAAAGTGAGGTCTGTCGTGTCCGCGTCGCGCCTTCCATAACCGAGTCACGGATCGACTGAGTCACCGCAAGAGATAAATAATCAGCTGCAGAAACTCAGCCGCAACTGAAACCTGCTGACTTCTGAAGAGATTCTCAAGAAATCCATCACTCTCTCTCTCTCTCTCTCACACCTTTCAAAACATTACTACAGTGTTGTGCGTAAGTATTCACCCCTTGATCTTGCTATGTTTTAACCTGGAACTCAGACACAAAACCTGCCATAGTACTGATATGGAAGGGAAACAAACAGTTTATAAAGCCACATATTTACAAAAAACAAGACAAAAAAAAAAAAAAGGTTGTGCTTGCATAAATACTCTGTTGCTGTGAAAGCCCTAAATTAGCTGCTTTGGTTATAATTCCCATACTCACTCGTGATCTCAATGTCAGTGTAAATAAACCTGTTCCTGAGCCCAGAGTTTGTTAGAGAACAAACCCAAACACACAGCACCATGAAGAGCCAAGAGCGATCGAAACACGTCTGGAAAATTATTAAATCAGGGTCAGGTTATTAGAAACATTCAGTAGGGTCGCCCAAACTATCAGCAATAAAAATAGTGCTGTATTAAGGACTATTCAAAAAAAAAAATCTATAATTTTATTGATTAAAAATTTAACAGTGATTTTTTTTGGGGGGGGCGGGTGGAGGAATCTATTAAAAAAGTACAGTTTTAACAATTTTAAAGCAAGAAAAAAAAAAGTTTGCGCCGTCACTGTACCATAAAATAATTAAACTTCGAGTCAGTTTGTAATTCAATTTCTTCCCCCAAATTATAATCTCTGTGCTATCTCGGGTATAATTTATTTATCACAATATCAATATTACGTCACTGGGACAGAGTCATCTGAGATAATGCACAGAGAAAATTAATCAGAGAAGCAACCAAGAGCCCATGGATCTCTCTGAGCGTGATGCTCCCACCACCACGCTTCACAGTCAGAATAGTGTTCTCTTGGGGGCGTCGTGGTTAAGGCGCCATACCATGAATGCGGGCGACCCGGGTTCGATTCCGGCCCGAGGTCATTTCCCGATCCCTTCCCGTCTCTCTCTCTCCCGCTCATTTCCTGTCTCTACACTGTCCTATCCAATAAAGGTGCAAAAAGCCCAAAAAAATATCTTTAAAAAAGAATAGTGTTCTCAAAGTGACGTGTGTGGGTTTTTTGTTTTTTTTTAAATCTGATAACATTAGAACGAGCGCATTAATATAAAATCATGCACAACTGTCAGAGTTACCGCTATAGAAAATTAATCAACACCTTCTGATCAATCAGAGTCCAGAATGCAACAGCAATGTGGAGAAGTATGATGGTCGAGAAGTTATTTATTTATTACCTGTTTAAGGATTTCAACTGAACAAATACAAACATATGAAACTGATTTTATGTGAATGTAACAGCAGGCTGATGTTTCTGTGTGTGTGTGTGTGTGTGTGTGTGTGTGTGTAAAAACCAGAGCCTCAGAGGCGTAAACACTGAGAGAAGCACATGATTTCTGCCCGGAAATGTTCCGAAGCATGACATGTTCAGCTGTTTCTAATAAAATCCCATAATTGCATCACAGCAGATGATATGACTGATTGATTACTGAGAGATACCGAGTGCATGGCAAAATCAATGTGTGATTAACTTGGGTTTCACTCACAAAAAAGCTTAAAAGAAGCTTGTTATGTTTATTCGCTGCAATAATTGTATAAATGACTGTACGGTAAGGATAAAGAACCGCACGCTCAAGCTGACAAGTGGCAAGCTGCTTCAGTCGTCAAGTCAGTTTATTTATGTATCGCTTTTAACAACAGACATACTGCAGTGACTTGATTGTGGGCGTGGCCAATCTTTTTTTTGTCACAATGGTAGCGATATGTATATTACGGCTAACCAGGTGTACACTAGGGCTGTAACGATACACCCAACTCACGATTCGATTCGTATCGCGATTTTTGACCCACGATTCGATACACCCACGATTTTTTTTAAATGTATTTTTAAAGTAGTAAATTTGACTTATTAACATTTACTTACTTACATTAACTATTTAATAACAAATAATTCAGACCACTGCAGAGAATGAGTAATATGTATGCAAAAATGAACAAATGTATATCCAAAGATTGTTTTATTTCTCAAAATAATACTGTTGAGCCGGAAGCTCTGGTTTTCTCGGTTCTGAAAAAGTCATTTTTCCAAATCGTGTAAATCCGTTAAGATTTTTTTTTGGGGGGGTGGCTCTCTCACTGTCTCACTCTCATAGGGCCAATGATTTTCTGTGATCACGGAAAACAGATGGAAATTACGGAATTTTTATGGTGAAACATTGCTCGCGTGTTAAAATGTAACTGCCGCAGAAGGCTTCCGCCCAAGCAGACATGCCTTCAGTGTTGCCAGATATTGCTAACGTTTTCCACCCCAAAATATGTTCAAAACCAGCCAAAAAGCACCTAAACCCGCCCAATCTGGCAACACTGCATGCCTTTCCGGTCAAGTGATTGTGACTGGCTTGTGGCAGACCTAGCCAGCCAATGAGCTGCTTGTTTACAGATTCGCTCCCCGCGTCGCAACCAGAATGGCGACCGCTTAAAAGAAATGAATGCTCTGCCAGTGGCGAGTGTGGACGTTGCGTGACTCGCAGAAGATTGTCGCAGGTCGGCGAAAAAACGACTTACTAATAGATATAAAAAATAAAAGTAATTTAAGTAAGTTTAAAATGTAATTTAAATAAAAAGTAAAGTATTCATAAATTGAAGTTTGGAAGCACCTCTGTTTTTGGGCTGAGGAGAAGTTTGAAAGGGTGTACCGCGATTCTGCCTTCTTGTATCGCGATACGGATCGTGGCTCTGCGTATCGCGATTTCAATACACATATTGTTACAGCCCTAGTGTACACAAATTAAATAACACGCTAATTAGTGTAAAGGCTGGCTGATATGGCGAGATGTTTGGTAGCGTGATGGAAAAATGGATATTTTCTGATTTCGCAAAATATACTTTGCTGATTTTCATTACTAAGGTTGGAGCTTTACTTCTGGCACCTCGATCACTTGCTTGGAGGGAGAAAAACCTTTAAAAAAATATTTAAAAATAAATTCCAAACGCCACATAATAATACACAGAAAAATCCACTTGCACCCCGTCCAATCACTCATCTCCCTCAGCCATCCTGCCGCCGCCCCCCCCCAAAAAAAAAAAACGAGTCTTACCACCCCAGACTTATCACTACTATCCAATGTATGCAGAGTTAATACACCGTAGTGCCATCCTGGATCCAGATACCTTGTCCTAGGAAGATCAATAGATATAATATTGCAATATCTCAGAAAAGTGTGATATAATTTATCACAATATTCATCATCATCTCCTCTCCCAGCCCTAAGATGTACTTAACGTCAAACTCTGACATGCAAAAGTATGAGATGAGATCTTTGAGAGTGTATAGCCAACATAATTTTAAAAAAATGTCTATAAAAAGAAATTAACATTTTAAAAGACTTTTAAAAATTCAATAAATATTTTATGCCAAGTTTTAATGCGAAAATCACCTACGTTTAAGTTCCAATTGGTTTGTAATTATAAATAAAACCTAATAAAAGAAAGCAGGTAGCTTAGAAGCTCTGCGAAATATAATTTATTATGAAATCTAGAAAATAATCCCATCTGAACCAGGGTTTAATGCTGTATGCAATTAGGATACATGTTGCCACCCCTGGGTGTGCCCCTGCCACCCCACCAAAAGTTCACCCTGCCCTATGATGGATGTTTGAAGATTCTGAGTCATGTAACATGCAAAAGGACATTGATTTTTCTTTTCTTTTTTTTTTGAATGCACAACTGACATAAATATTGCCACCCCTTGGACTGACTGATAACCCAGCCCTGTGATGTAGCTCTAAAGGTCAATAAATTCAGTGGCATGCATCTGATACATTTATCAAACATCTAGAATACATGTTGCTACCCCTCCCTTAGAGTGCTCCTGCCACCCCGTTACCACCCTACAGAAAGTTATACTGGCCTTCCCTGTGATGTTCAGTATGTTTGAAGGTTCAGGGTCAGCGACATAAAATAAGAGCCTGATATTTTTTAAGTGTGTGTACCCTACATACCCGAACCCCAAATGGTGGCTTGTGGGTCAGGTCCAGCCGACAAGAGCCAACTGTCTGGCTCACGCTGACCCATTTGCACAAACACATCCGTCAGGAAACGTTAAAGGAAATATCTTGCAAATAAACAAATTGCGCTAAAAGTTGGTCTTTATGTCTGTCCTTTATTTAAAAAAAAAAGCTGCATGTTGAATTTGTTCTTAACGATATAATCAGTAAAGTCATGAAAATAGTCGGGACTATTTTGTCAGGGAGGCCGCCGTAACTCCATCGTGCGTGATGTCATTTTCCGCGAGCACAGCAGAGGTGTACAAGTGCATGCTGTACTCGACTATAGTGTAATATTATGGTGCAGCGTATTATGGTCTCCGTCAATTTGTTTGCATTTCTCAACAAAAATTACAGCAATGCAGGATTAGAAAAGGAATCAGAATGAAAGTAGTGGCTAGTTTATTTAAAAAAAAAATTATTTTATATACAAGACCTGCTTATCTTCCATCCGTTTGATGCGTGACACGGTGTGCTGTCGGTGTTTTGTGGTGAAACAAAGTCGGGATCGCGTCTGGCTTCAGTTGTCGTTTCTGCCTCGTGTCTCGCTGCTTCCCAGTGAGTTTTTCATCCAAGTCCTCCACAAATCCACAATCTTCTGTAAAATGCTCACTGCACAGTTTGCTGCTTTTTCCAGGAGTAAAGTTTTCTCGCTTTACTTGACGAAGCCACTCGGACAAACGTCTCGGATCCAGGACGGAATGAGGAAGACGTGCGGAATCCTACGTCATGCAGCGCCGCCTTCGTTTTTATCTCCTAATACATCCATCCAATATATCTGGCTAATCCAGTACGGCCACGCCCGGGGAAATGGCCCAACGGACTGATGTTACAACTTTAATATGGATTTTAAGCTAAAGCCCGCTTAATTTTTTTCATCAAGAACATTTTGTATTAATGTATAATGACATTTCATAACCCCGTCATTTCAAAGTTCCCTGGTTAATCACTTTAAAGAAAAGGGTAAGCTGCGCTGGTCTACTTTATTTTGATCTCATCCCACACAATACAACTGATCTCTGACCTGCACTGTAAAGCGTGCATGGATATCAGAAGATGTGCACACTCTCTACGGTCCTTGACTAGCTAGCTAAAGTCGCTCGTCATCTTCGCCTGTTATTCCCAGGAAGTAAGAGATCATCATTAACGGTCCTGAACCAAGAACAACACAGCCTGCATGCAAAAGTCACAAAAGCGCAAAGCTGACCAGCAAAAGTGGCCATTTTGAACTAATCAGTTTTGTTTCATTTTATCGGACCGAGCCAGAGATATACATTGTGCATCAGGTATGTCAGTGTATTTTCATGCAGTGATGAACTGAAAATCTCCCTCTGTCTGTCTGTCTGTCTGTGTAAATATGTCCTCCAGTCTGACTCTGTGCTCACAGCCTCACTTGACTCTTCTCGAGATGCTGCTGTCGACATGGAAAGCTGTTTGGACACGTTGCAGATGTTTGCACCATTTAACAATCATCACGAATGTAATTGTTGATATTCAGATGGACAGTATATACATCAGGACATTGCAGTTATCTTTTCCTCAGGATATTCAGTCCTTTCCTGCAGTGTACCATTTACTGTAGTGCTACTGTTAGTCATTGTTTTTGTTGTTATTAGAAGTGCAGAAAAAGTTTCTGGTTTGAGTCAGATATAAAAAAGGTCTATGCATGTCGATGTTTATTTTTCAGTGTTCATTGATGTGTGAGAGTGTTTAACTCTGGACATTTTAGCTCTTAGCTTGGCATGCTTGACAATTTTCTTTCTGGGGAAAACTAAACTAATTGGGGAATTCTGGCCTACATAATGAAATATTGCCACCCCTTAGAGTGCGCCTGCCACCCTTTAGAAAGTTATTTCACCCTGCCCTATAATATACTTTTGAAAGTCCACAGACAAACGAGGACTGTGATATCAAATACAATGAGGATACATGTCACCACCCCATCAGGGTGCTCCTGCCACCCCATATAAATTTGTATCTTGCAGCCCTGTGACAGACCTCTGAAGGTTTCAAGATATGCAAAAGACATGCAAAATAAAAGTCTGACATTTTTTTGAGTTTGTATACCGTACGTAATGAAACACCGCCACCCCAATGCCACCCCATATGATGTGCATGATGTACATGAGAAAGTTAAAGTCCGGGGACATGCAAAAGGAGAATTTGATATCATTTGCTTGAGAGTGTATAAACAATTAGGATACATGTTGCCACCCCTTAGAATACTCCTGCCACCCCAATACTACCCAGTAGAAAGTTACGTCTCAATGACAGTGCTGTAGTTTCTAAATCCAGAGAAACTGATTTTTGAGAAAATTTGAGTGTGTATAGCATCCATAATTAGATGTAGCCACCCCTTAAGACTGCTCCTGCCACCCCAATGCACCCTGTAGAAAGTTATATCATCCAGCCCTACAATGTAGCTCTGAAGGGTCTAGAACCATTTACCGGCATGCAAAAGAAAGTTATGCTTTTTTTAATGGATGTATGACGTACATAATTAGATGTTGCCACTCCTTAAGACTGCTCCTGCCACCCCAATGCCACCCTGTAGAAAGTTATATTGTACAGTCCTATGATGTAGCTCTGAAGGTTCAAGGTTCAGTGACATGCAAAACCAAGTTATGCGTTTTAATGGATGTATGACAGAAATAATTAGATGCTGCCACCCCTTAAGACTGCTCCTGCCACTTCAATGCTACCCTGTAGAAAGTTATACCATACAGCCCTAAGATGTAGCTCTGAAGATTCTAGGTTCAGCGGCATGCAAAACCAAGTTATGCTTTTTAATGGATATATGACATAAATAATCAGATGTTGCCACCCCTTAAGACTCCTTCTGCCACCCCAATACCACCCTGTAGAAAGTTATATTGTCCAGCCCTATAATGTAGCTCTGAAGGGTCTAGAACCATTTACCGGCATGCAAAAGAAAGTTATGCGTTTTAATGGATGTATGAAAGAAATAATTAGATGCTGCCACCCCTTAAGACTGCTCCTGCCACCCCAATGCCACCCTGTAGAAAGTTATATCATACAGCCCTAAGATGTAGCTCTGAAGATTCTAGGTTCAGCGGCATGCAAAACCAAGTTATGCTTTTTAATGGATATATGACATAAATAATCAGATGTTGCCACCCCTTAAGACTCCTTCTGCCACCCCAATACCACCCTGTAGAAAGTTATATTGTCCAGCCCTATAATGTAGCTCTGAAGGGTCTAGAACCATTGACCGGCATGCAAAAGAAAGTTATGCTTTTTTAATGGATGTATGACGTACATAATTAGATGTTGCCACCCCTTAAGACTGCTCCTGCCACCCCGATGCCACCCTGTAGAAAGTTATATCGTACAGCCCTATGATGTAGCTCTGAAGGTTCAAGGTTCAGCGACATGCAAAACCAAGTTATGCTTTTTAATGGATATATGACATAAATAATCAGATGTTGCCACCCCTTAAGACTCCTTCTGCCACCCCAATACCACCCTGTAGAAAGTTATATTGTCCAGCCCTATGATGTAGCTCTGAAGGTTCTAGGTTCATCTCATCTCATCTCATCATCTGTAGCCGTTTTATCCTGTTCTACAGGGTCACAGGCAAGCTGGAGCCTATCCCAGCTGACTACGGGCGAAAGGCGGGGTACACCCTGGACAAGTCGCCAGGTCATCACAGGGCTGACACACAGACACAGACAACCATTCACACTCACATTCACACCTACGCTCAATTTAGAGTCACCAGTTAACCTAACCTGCATGTCTTTGGACTGTGGGGGAAACCGGAGCACCCGGAGGAAACCCACGCGGACACGGGGAGAACATGCAAACTCTGCACAGAAAGGCCCTCGCCGGCCCCGGGGCTCGAACCCGGACCTTCTTGCTGTGAGGTGACAGTGCTAACCACTACACCACCTGTTGCCACCCGGTATGGCTAATTCCGCGCCCTGAAGACTTTACCTGCAGTAAACCAGGCAGTCCATGTGGTTGATCTCCTGGTCGGACCGGTGTCGGCGGTAGTCCTCCCACAGGTCCTTGATGGCGGTGACGGATAAGATGAAGAGCACGGGCGCGAGCGCGAGCACGGGCTGGAACGCGTTCACCACCGGCACGAAGTTGAGCAGCGCGATGAACACGAAGTAGACGTTGGCGAAGCGGTGGAACTGCTCGAAGAGGTTCTTGGGGATGAAGGAGAGCACGGTGTACTTGGTGGTCTTGATCTTGTTGTTGGCGTACAGCCGGTTGGGGTTCGGGTTCTCCGTGGCTTTGCTGTGCTGCTCGTATAAAAGGTTCGCGTGCACCGTCCTGGTTTTGCTTTCTTTTTTACTTTTCCGCTTTTTGCGCTTTTTCACCCCCGCTCCGGGCTCTTCATTCTCGCGCGCCATGGCTTTCCCAAACTTTTTCTCTTTCTCTCTGTCTTTTTGTCTCCTTCTTCCTAAGTAATCATGCTTTTCCTTCTCCCAGCGTTGACATTCCTCCCTGACCCCTTCTTCTTCATCTTCCCATTTTCCGCTCTCCCATGGTTTCTTTTTCTCTCCCGACTTAAAGTTTCATTGTTGCATCTTTTTTCCCCTTTTCTTTTTTCTCTCGCGCAGTTGAAGATGCTTTAAAGCCGAGCTCGTGCCGTGTGTTCCTGCGCGTTAGGCCCGGCCCTGCTGATCTCCAGCACATCTGGATACACGCCTCCAGCCGCGCGCGCCCATCCACATGCGTTCACGCGCGGCGGGTTTTGACGCAGCTTCTGCAACAGGCGGTAACTCTGACGTCACAGTCCCCAAACAGGCCCCGCCCCCATTCGTGGAGTTTCTCGAAGTGGAAGTGCCACGCGTTCTGACCTTCTCCTGATCACATCCTGATCACTGGCTGCCTTCAGCTCTCAGCTCAGACCAGCAGCAGAGTCGCGGTTCATTCGCTTCCTGTTCCTTTATTTATGCTCACACAACTAACTGCTCCTGATCCAACAACTTATTTCAACATCTTTAAACTTCGACTTTCAGCTGAAGTTCCTGTTTACTTTCATTTTTTGAGTGATTTTTTTTTTTTAATTCAGTAAAAAAGCTGACTTACTGCCTTAAATCTGATTTATAATAAATACTACTGGTATAGATTTTTAATAAATATTATTGATCCTCATCATAAACTTCTCATCAAATTTTAGCGTAAACTTTTACATTTAAATTTTTATTTTCTTTTTAATAATAAAAAAAATTCAGCTCATTTCCTGTCATAAAATGTCTTATAATACCGTAAATGTTAATTATTATGTCTGTTAATACATGTGATTTTATCACATCTCATTATCTGTAGCCGCTTTATCCTTCTACAGGGTCGCAGGCAAGCTGGAGCCTATCCCAGCTGACTATGGGCGAAAGGCGGGGTACACCCTGGACAAGTCGCCAGGTCATCACAGGGCTGACACATAGACACAGACAACCATTCACACTCACACTCAATTTAGAGTCACCAGTTAACCTAACCTGCATGTCTTTGGGGGAAACCGGAGCACCCGGAGGAAACCCACGCGGACAACATGCAAACTCCACACAGAAAGGCCCTCGCCGGCCCCGGGGCTCGAACCCAGGACCTTCTTGCTGTGAGGCGACAGCGCTAACCACTACACCACCGTGCCGCCTCTGTGATTTTATCAGTATTTTAATAAATATTATTTATTCTTGTCCAAATGTTAAGTCTTAAAAGTTACAAGTGGGCAGCACGGTGGTGTAGTGGTTAGCGCTGTCGCCTCACAGCAAGAAGGTTCTGGGTTCGAGCCCCGTGGCCGGCGAGGGCTTTTCTGTGTGGTTTGCATGTTGTCCGTGTGGGTTTCCTCCAGGTGCTCTGGTTTCCCCCACAGTCCAAAGACATGCAGGTTAGGTTAACTGGTGACTCTAAATTGAGCGTAGGTGTGAATGTGAGTGTGAATGGTTGTCTGTGTCTATGTGTCAGCCCTGTGATGATCTGGTGACTTGTCCAGGGTGTACCCAGCCTCTCACCCGTAGTCAGCTGGTATAGGCTCCAGCTTGCCTGCAACCCTGCACAGGATAAGTGGTTACAGATAATGGATGGATGGATTATTATTTATAAATGTTTACAACTCTGTTTCCAAAAAACTTGGAACGCTGTGCACAACTACGGTAGCTAACTTAAAATAAAAACACATGATGATTTACAAATCATGGAAACTTTATATTTAATTTCAAATAGTACAAAGGCAACATATCAAATGCTGAAACTGAGAAATTTTGTTTTTTTAAAAATAGTGTCAGCAACATGTTTCCAAAAAAGTTAGGCAACGGACAACAAAAGACTGGAAAAGTTGCATTGTAAAAAAAACAAACAAAAACAAACTAATTAGGTTAATTGGCAACAGGTCAGTAAGATGATTGGGTATAAAAAAGAGCATCCCAGAGAGGCGGAGTCTCTCAGAAGTAAAGATGGGGTGGGGTTCACCGCTCTGTGAAAGACTGCATGGACAAACAGTGCAACGATTGAAGAATAACAAAACATTCTCAATGTAAAACTGCAAAGGATTTGTGGATCACATCATCTATGGTCCATAATATCATTAAAAGATTCAGAGAATCTGGAGAAATCTCTGTATGCGAGAGACAAGGCTGAAAACTGACATTGGATGCCTGTGATCTTCAGGCCCTCAGGAGACACTGCATTAAAAGCAGACACGTGCCTGTAGTGGAAATCACTGTATGGGCTCAGGAACACTTCAGAAAACCATCGTCTGTGAAAACACTTCATTACTGCATCCACAAATGCAAGTTAAAACCAGATATAAACAATATCCAGAAACCCCGCCCCCTTCTCTGGGCCTGAGCTCTTTTACGATAGACTGAGGCGAAGTGGAAAACTGTCCCGAGGTCTGACGAAACAAAAGTAGAAATTCTTTTTAGAAATCATGGACACCACGTCCTCCAGGCTAAAGAGGAGAGGGGCCATCCGGCTTGTTATCAGTGCACAGCTCAAAAGCAGCATCTGTGATGGTCTGAGGGTGCATTAGTGCACATGACATGGGGAGCTTGTACATCTGGGAAGGCATCATTAATGCTGAATGATATAAACACGTTTCAGAGCAATATGCTGCCATCCAGACCAAATCTTTTTCAGGGAAGGCCTTCCTTCTTTCACACAGCAAATTCCTCAGTGTTGAATTAACACTTTCAGAGTTAATTTGTGTCCAACTGGACCTATATAAACACAGTAGAGTGTTAAATCAACACTCTGGGTGTTAATTCAACACTGGGGATTTTGCTGTGCAGCAAGACAAAGCCAAACCGCTTTCTGCACATATTAAAACTGCATGGCTCTGTAGTAAAAGAGTCCAGGTGCTAAACTGGCCTGTCAGCAATCCAGACAAAGGAGACCCCGAACTGTTGAGCAACTGAAATTGTATATCAGGCAAGAATGGGGCAACATTTCTCTTTCAAAACTATAGCAAGTGGTCTCCTCAGTTCCCAAATGTTTACAGAGTGTTTTTAAAGTAGAGGTGATACAACACAGTGGTAAACATACCCCTGTCCCAACTTTTCTGAAACATGTTGCTGACATTAAATTCAAAATTAACATATATTTTTCAAAAAGCAATAAAATTTCTTAGTTTCAACATTTATGTTGTCTTTGTACTATTTTCAATGGGTTTCCATGATTTTCAAATCTTCACATTTTGTTTTTATTTACAATTTACACAGCGTCCCAACTTTTTTGGAATTGGGTTTGTATTATTTCATCTTTAATAAATCATCCCTGGTTTAGTGTAAAGGTTTAACTTAAAGATTATTTCCTTTCTGAGTTCCTGTAAATTTGTGAAAGAAAATCTAAAAATTAAAATAAAAATAGTAAAAAAAACCTGTGACTTAGTGCCATAAAATCTGTGATAATGAATATTTCTGATTCTTGTCCATGTTTTAAAGATTAAAGTTTGAGCTTAAAGTGGCTGATTTTGTTTTGTTTTGTTTTATTTTATATTGAAATTCCACTTGATAATTAAAGTCATGCTGAATTAAAAAAATCATCATTGTTGATATCAGTGAAAAGTTAAAAATCATAATTTAATTTATTGAATTAAACAGGAATTAATCACCTGAGCATGTGTTCAATTTTACTTCTGGACTTAAACTCTGTTTTTGAATAAATGATGCAGTCTTTTATTTAGTTACTGTCTTTTAATGAATGAATGAATGAATTTATTTTATTTCGAACATGTATAAAAAAAGTATGTAACTATTTGTACATACAAAAGAAAGAAAACGAGAAAGTGACCAAAAAAAGAATAAATAAAATAACACAAAGAGCTAAGACATTACAATACACTGCACATTGTTCAAAAAAGGAGTGGGAAGAAGTACAATACTTTTTTAATTTCCCACCCCTTTTTAACTACCCTGAAATCCAAACTACATTAATACACCTATAAAAATATATACCATATATACACTTCATGAATATCTATATAAATATATAATTACAAAAATAAATATATACTACATACCATATATATACACTTCATAAATATCTATATAAATATTTAATTACAAAATTAAATATATACTACATTCCATATATACACTTTAAAAAAAGTAATGCAATACAATAAATCACAATGAAACATTTGCTTATTTATTCATAGCCTGAAGTGTGTTTCCGTGTTTACTTTATTTCTCTGTATGTGAAGTGAAGATCAATATAAATAAATAAATAAATAAATAAATATTTTTTTTTAAAAATACACTCTCACACACATTTTTAATTTTAATATCAGTGACATGAGACTAAAACAAAGGAAAATTCACTTTAAAGTCTTCACTGTTTGTTTTTTATTCACTTCTATTGTTTTGTTGCCTTCTGCCTTTTCATTTTTAATGACCTCTTTTGTGTGTGTGTGTGTGTGTGTGTGTGTGTGTGTGTGTGTGTGTGTGTGTGTGTGTGTGTGTTCATTAAAAGTTTTTCAATGAACACACTTTTTATCTTTAGTGTCAGTACAGGATCAGAAATAAAGATAATTTAATGAAAATAAAAACAAATAAACATAAACGCCGACTCACAGTAATTGTTGTGCTACATGATGAATATTTTAGCAGAAATATTTTGATCATTTCCTCATTATCAGAAGTTTTACTGTCACTTCCTGTCCTCTTTTTATTTATTTATTTATTCTGGAACAAATCCTAATTAAAATGTTTGTGTTAAATTTCACTTGAGCTTCTTTACATGTGAGGTTTGATGGACAGTATTTGGTCACATGACCAGAGCTGTGTACTTTACAAGCACCACCCACATCTGAGCGTTTTAAAAGGAAGTCAATAAATCAGTATCACTTCATTGTGCTATTATTAAGATTTGAATAAGATTGTCTGTATAGCTTTTATCACACGAGTGCAAATGACATTTCATTAACAGCGAGCCAGTATTTGATGTCAGGTCTAAAACATATATCCTTCTTATTGCAAGTCCTTGAGATGTGATTTATCATTTTAGGAAGTGCTGTATGTTAAAAAAGAGGTGCTGTGACACCCTTAGATAGTGAGCTATCTAAATGCAGAACACATATTCATGTAACATTTGAGATAAATAAATACAGACAGTATGTTTGTACAAACACACTGATGTCACAGTACATCCTCACACTTCTTCATTACATACAGTGTCTTGCAAAAGTATTCATCCCCCTTGGTGTTTGTCCTGTTTTGTCGCATTACAAGCTGGAATTAAAATGGATTTTTGGAGGGTTAGCACCATTTGATTTACACAACATGCCTACCACTTTAAAGATGAAAATTGTTGTTTTATTGTGATACAAACAATAATTAAGATGAACCCCCCAGAAATCCAGAGTGCGCATAAGTATTCACCCCCTTTCATATGAAACCCCTAAATAAGAGCTGGTCCAAACAATTCACTTCATAAGTCACATAATTAGTTGATTAAGCTCCACCTGTGTGCAATCAAAGTGTCACATGATCTGTCACATGGTGTCTGTATAAATCACCCTGTTCTGGAAGGACCCTGACTCTGCAACACGACTAAGCAAGCAACATGAAAACCAAGGAGCCTCCAAACAGGTCAGAGACAAAGTTGTGGAGAAGTATAGATCAGGGTTGGGTTATAAAAAATATCCCAAACTTTGAATATACCATGGCGCGCCATTAAATCCAATATCGCAAAATGAAAAGAATATGGCACCACTACGAACCTGAGAAGAGAAGGCCCCGCCCACCAAAACTCACAGACCGGGCAAGGAGGGCATTAATCAGAGATGCAACAAAGACACCAAAGATAACACTGAAGGAGCTGCAAAGATCCACAGCGGAGATGGGAGTATCTGTCCATAGGACCACTTTAAGCCGTACAATCCACAGAGTGGGTGGGGCTTTATGGAAGAGTGTCCAGAAAAAGCCATTGCTTAAGAAAACATGTTTGGAGTTTGCCCAACAGCATGTGGCAGTCTCCCCAAACACATGGAAGAAGATTCTCTGGTCAGATGAGACTGAAATTTAACTTTTTGGCCATCATGAGAAATGCCTTAGTGGTGCAAACCCAACACCCTGAGAAGACCATTCCTACAGTGAAGCATGGTGGTGGCAGCATCATGCTGTGGGGATGTTTTTCATCTGCAGGGACAGGAAAGCTGGTCAGGACTGAAGGAAAGCTGGATGGCACTATATACAGGGCAATTCTGGAGGAAAACCTGTCTGAGTCAGCCAGAGGTTTGAGACTGGGATGAAGGTTCACGTTCCACCAGGACAATGACCCTAAACATACTGCTAAAGCTACACTGGAGTGGTTTTAAGGGAAACATTTAAATGTATTGGAATGGCCTAATCAAAGCCCAGACCTCAATCCAATTGAGAATCTGTGGCATAACTTGAAGATTGCTGTACACCAACGCAACCCATCTAACTTGAAGTAGTTGGAGCAGTTTTGCCTTGAGGAATGGGCAAAAATCCCAGTGGCTAGATGTGCTCAGCTAATAGAGACACACCCAAAGAGACTTACAGCTGGAATTGCAACAAAAGGTGGCTCTACAAAGTATTGACTTTGGGGTGTGAATACCTATGCACACTCCAGATTTCTGTTTTTTCATCTTAATTATTGTTTTTATCACAATAAAATAACAATTTTCACCTTTAAAGCGGTAGACATGTTGTGTAAATCAAATGGTACTAACCCTCCAAAAATCCATTTTAATTCCAGCTTGTAATGCGACAAAACAGGACAAACACCAAGGGGGATGAATACTTTTGCAAGACACTGTAGACGCAGAACATGTATACACATAAACAACATAACAGTCATGATAAATACAAACAATATTTACCATAATGAGTTTCGGTAATATTTGAAGCCACTTTTGCTAACCTGCTTCTCTTTCTCCCACTATCACATCACAACACGTAGCACAGCGAGTTTGTGAACAAATGCAGCAGACGCATGTACATTTGGGTCCATAAGTATTTAAACAGTGACACAATTTCTGTAATGGAGGATGAATTCTGAAGTGTATAGAGATATACTTTCTGATCAGATTCAGTCAAATGCTCAAAACGGATAGGACGGCACTTCAGATGCATAATACAGATGTATAATGACCCAAAACATACCACGAAAGCAACCCAAGAGCTTCTTCTTAAATGGCTGAGTCAGTCAACACAACTGATTGAACATTCCTCAGTATTCACTTAGCAAAGACAAAACTGAAGTTGGAAAGACCCCCAAACAAGCTCCAACAGGAAGTGGGTGCAGGAAAGGCCTGGAAAAGCATCTCAAAGGGGGAAACTCAGCATTTGTTGAAGTCAAGGATTTGGATCCAAGTATTCAAAAATGATCCTTATATTTCTAATTATGTTAGTTTGTCCAGTTAATTTTGAGCCTGTGAAAATTAGATTAGATAGAACTTTATTGATCCCTTTGGGAGGGTTTCTCATCTCATTATCTGTAGCCACTTTATCCTTCTACAGGGTTGCAGGCAAGCTGGAGCCTATCCCAGCTGACTACGGGCGAAAGGCGGGGTACACCCTGGACAAGTCGCCAGGTCATCACAGGGCTGACACATAGACACAGACAACCATTCACACTCACATTCACACCTACGCTCAATTTAGAGTCACCAGTTAACCTAACCTGCATGTCTTTGGACTGTGGGGGAAACCGGAGCACCCGGAGGAAACCCACGCGGACACAGGGAGAACATGCAAACTCCGCACAGAAAGGCCCTCGCCGGCCCCGGGGCTCGAACCCAGACCTTCTTGCTGTGAGGCGACAGCGCTAACCACTACACCACCGTGCCGCCTGGGAGGGTTTCCTCAGGGAAATTAAGATTCCAGCAGCATCATTACAGGATAAACAGAGAATAGAAAATAGAGAAAACTTCTAGATAAATTAAATTAAATTAAGTATTTACATATACAAATATAAAAAGAATAAGATATGGGGAAGAGAGGAAGGGGGAAGGGAAAAAAGGGGCCAGCAGGAGAGATATTGCACTTTATATTGCGCTTTATATTGCACATTGTCCAGTATTGCTTTTTGTCAGGCTAAGCTACTGCTCCTTCCCATCCTCTGCCCTCCTGTTACCCCTCCTCCCCCCCCAGAGAGGAGTTGTACAGTCTGATGGCGTGAGGGACAAAGGAGTTTTTGAGTCTGTTCGTCCTGCACTTGGGAAGGAGAATTCTGTCCCTGAACAGACTCCTCTGGTTGCTGATGACGGTGTGCAGAGGGTGACTGGCATCATCCATGATGTTCAATAGTTTGTCCATAGTCCTCTTCTCTGCCACCGTCACCAGAGAGTCCAGCTTCATGCCGACCACAGAGCCGGCCCGCCTGATCAGTTTGTCCAGCCTGGATGTGTCCTTCTTGGATGTGCTGCCCCCCCAGCACACCACGGTGTAAAACAGGACACTGGTGACCACAGACTGATAGAACATCCACAGGAGCTTCCTGCAGATGTTAAAGGACCACAGCCTCCTAAGGAAGTATAGCCTGCTCTGTCCCTTCCTGTATAAGTGATTGGTGTTGCAAGTCCAGTCCAGATTGCTGTCCAGCCACAGCCCGAGGTACTTGTAGGAATCCACAGCCTCCACCTTGACTCCCTCGATCAGAACTGGTCGTGACCTTGGTCTGGATCTCCCAAAGTCAATGACCAGCTCCTTGGTCTTTGAGGTGTTGAGCTGCAGATGGTTCCTGTTGCACCACACAGCAAAGTCCCTCACCAGGCTCCTATACTCCTCCTCTCTGTCATCACTGATACACCCAACGATGGCTGTGTCATCGGCGAACTTCTGAATGTGACACAGCTCCGAGTTGTGGAGGGATGATGTAAAAATCCTATAATTCCTAAATTCAAAAAATGCAAGGTTTTTGTTAAAATACTTGAATTAGAGCTGAAAAAAGAGTCTACACTTCAATCACATCATGATGACTTCATTTCAAATCCATCATGGTGGTGTTGAGAGGCAACAATACCAAAATTGCATCATTGTCCAAATAATTATGGAGCTGACTGGATGTCACAGGAAGTCTCTGGTATCGCTTACTGCTTGTTAGCCAAGGGTAGCGAAACTGAAATTCAATTAGCCAGACTCTTCTGATATACCCTCACCTCATTTTAATAGGAACTTGTTGTTGATGGTAAGATCCCTGTTCTTGGCTGCAGGAGTGGAACTCAAGGTGTTCTTCTGTTTTCTGTTGCATGCTGAGATGCTTTTCTGCTCACCACAGGTGTAAAGAGTGATTATATGAGTCACTATATCGTTCCTGGCAAAAAAAAACCCTCAAACCAATCTGTCCATTTCCCTCTGACCCTCCCTTATCAACAAGGCGTTTGTTTCCACCCACAGAACTGTCACTCACTCACTCACTTGATGTTTTTTGTTTTCAGCACCATTCTGTGTAAACTCTAGAGACTGTTGTGTGTGAAACCCCAGGAGATCAGCAGTTTCTGAAGTACTCAAACCAGTCCACCTGGCTCAAACCAACACCCATTAAACAGAACAGCAGTGTTGAGTTCTGGATTCTGAGTTGAAGCCATTGATCAAATTTCTAGTTCATATTAATTAATGTTATCATGTATAATATCGTTTCTACAGCAACAGCTCATTCTCTGTGACTTGTACAGCAGATGATCTATGTAAACTTTTTTTTTTTAACCCTTTGATGCAAAACATGGGTCAAAAGTGACCCGGCTGAGTTTTTATCTTCTATATCTTTGCAATAAATCAATTCTATCATTCAGTATTCAAGGTATTCCTCAGTTAACTTGTTTTTGATCATCATACATCCTTATTTTATTTTTTCCTTTCTTACTTTTTGAATAAAAACCCTTTTTGTATCACTACCCTTCTAATGCACAACATGGGTCAAAAACGACCTGCGTTCATTTTCCAGGTTATTTCGTGTATGGCTGAGTGTTTCTATGATATACTTTTGAAATAAATTCATTTTGTCATTTACTTTTCCAAATATGCAGTAAATATCTTGTTTTTGTTTTGCACAAATCATCATTTTTATTTTTTCCTTTCTTAAGTTATGAACAAGCACAGCTTTTGTAATTCTACATCAAGTTTACACACATGGGTCAGAACCGACCCGCATGCATTTACTCCAGCGTTTGGTGGGAACTGTGAATTGTGCTTGTGTCAGACATTTCACAGCTCAGCACAGCGCCCTTTGCCCATCTAATACATGGAAGTAATGTTTTTCAATTGTTCTAACATTACCTTAGAAAAAAATTGATTATGTTTAGGTTACCTTAAGAGTGAGTAGATTACTTGTCAGAAAGGTACAAGTAATTACTATTAGCTACCTAGCTGTCGACATATTCTACTTTAGTTAGCTAATTTTATTGTAGTTGGCTTAGCTAACTACATAGTTAATAAATAAATAACTGGCCCCATTCACTGCTAAAGTAATTACTTGAAACAAATTATTATTATAGTATTAAGACATTTAATTTTAAATCACACTTGGATGACCCATGTGTAGTAATATAAAAAGTATTTTTGTTCATAAAGTAGGAAAGAAAAAATTAAATTAATGATTTGTGGTAATTAAAGACAAGATATTTAAAGAATACTTGGAATATTCAATCATAAAATAAATTGATCTCAAAAGATAGAGCAAAGAAAAACTCAGTCAGCATGAAATAACCTGGAAAATGAATGCGGGTCATTTTTGACACATGTTGTGCATTAAAAGGGGTGTGCATATGTTTTGCATCAAAGGGTTAAATATGAAGATTTTTGTTGATATGTCTGGAAGGAGTCTCCAGTGTCAGCAGTGTGTAACAGTCAGAGGTGAAGCTGGAACCATTAGGATCAGCAGCACCATTAGGACTAATGACCATGTACCTGTTCCTGATTAGAGCTCAGTCACAGCGCATACAGATAAGGATGCTTTGCTGTTTCCCTGTAACATGACAATTGTTTCATGGATTCACGTTAAAATATGATGTACTGTAATCATCAGTGGTGTAAGAGGAATAAAACACTTGACGACTTGCTGTTATAGAAAATTAACCAACTTCAGTGTTGTGACAGTGAGAGTTACAGAGACAGCTACTGACTGTACACGCCCTTGTTATTTATTCCTCATTTAGTATGAGAATGAAACAGATCTAAATGCCAGAGTTGTAAAGCGGTGAGTGTGTCACTGCGTCTCCTCAAATCCGTGACCACACAGCGCAGTGATGAGAGGAACGTGAAGTGTTCAGAGATTAAACACATCTCAGCACCAAGCTGTTCCACATCACCACCACTCAGAGCTGGCCTTGATGTCCACCGACTACACTAACAGGGTAGGAAGATTAAATAAAATAGATAGATATTTAGTCAGTGCCTAAAATCAGAGCTCCTGATGAGTGAGTTTATGAGCAAAATATTTGCAAGGGCACAAAATCACCCTGAATAGAATAATGATATTACAGCACAGTGAATTGTGTCATGTCGTGTTATTCTCCTCAATAAATCACTGCATTGTCTTGTGACAGTGAGACCAATAATGAGAGACGCATCGCAGTTACGATACATATTTATTCCTTTCTTTGACGCCGCATGCCATGCGCCAGAAACACCAGCACATTTATTATGGTGTGACTCTGCTGGGTGCCTGGGGGACAGCAGTGAACCAGCGCTTTCACTTTACACCACTACTGTAGAGTTACCATCCAATATCACACTCCATACATCACACAGCTGTCTGGTTTCATCTCTCACGTCTACACAGCACCATTAGGACTAATCCCCATGCACCTGTTCCTGATAAGAGCTCAATCACAGCATATACATATAAGGACTCTGAGTAACACACAGATTTTGTGAACACCTTGTGTTTTGTGTCACTTTTCTGATTTTGACCCTGTTTGTGTTTTTGGACTGTGAGCATTGTATCCCTCTGATATCTTGTCTCTAATATCCTCATTCCACCACTGCCTGGTTTTCCACTCTGCCTTCGTCTCCATTTGCGAGCATGTTTTCAGTAAAACTCTTCCTGTGATTACATCCATCTATCGCCCTTATACAACACAAACTGTCAACTGTCCAACAAGCGAGTGGACTAATAAAACTGTTTTAACTCGTTCTATATGAAACTGTTGTGAATATTTTCTGTAAAATGTCTTCGTAAATAATCCCACATTATTTTTTTAAAAAGCAGATTAAAAATAAGCGCTGGATAAAACCCCATCTAGCTTATGGAAATAAAATGCAAATTTTGTTGACTGGTGGTTGTGTTTATGAGATACGTTCCCTTGCAGTTACGATCGACTTCCCTGTAGTGGTGCACGGATGTTGTTCGTATGTACGGTCATCGTCCGGTCGCAAAAGCCATCAGAAATCAGGTTGATGTTTTACCATATTCTCTTAAGTAAAGAAAAGTGTGAGTGAGGAGCTCTGTTATAAAATAAATAAAGTATACATTTGACTGTCCAGTAGCACTGTGTGTCTGTCCTCTCTTATTCACTCTGATCGCAGTGGTGTTAATCAACGCAGCGTGTTCAACGGTTGTCTTCAAACAATGCTTGTCCTTGTACTACTGGTTTTATATGCATAACGTGTACGAGTATTTTATGAATCGTGATTCTCCAATGGTCTGTGTATATATTCTGAGTAATCTAATTTCATAATTGTTTCTCTTTTTCTCTTTTGTTACATTCGTGTCAATGTGTTTCACCTGTCATGTCACTATCTGGGTCATGTGACTGCTGTTATTGTTGGTAAAGACCACACTCTGTTTGCTTAATTTGCCTTTTAAAGTCCTGATGAAGGCAGCATGGTGGTGTAGTGGTTAGCGCTGTCGCCTCACAGCAAGAAGGTCCGAGTTCGAGCCCCATGGCCGGCGAGGGCCTTTCTGTGTGGAGTTTGCATGTTCTCCCCGTGTCCGCGTGGGTTTCCTCCGGGTGCTCCGGTTTCCCCCACAGTCCAAAGACATGCAGGTTAGGTTAACTGGTGACTCTAAATTGACTGTAGGTGTGAGTGTGAATGGTTGTCTGTGTCTATGTGTCAGCCCTGTGATGACCTGGTAACTTGTCCAGGGTGTACCCCACCTTTTGCCCGTAGTCAGCTGGGATAGGCTCCAGCTTGCCTGCGACAGGAACAGGATAAAGTGGCTACAGATAATGAGATGAGAATAATGAGTCCTGATGAAGACCAACAGTAGTTGAAATATGTTGGTTTTGCAATGATACAGCCACTATTATGAAGTCAAAAGTCAAGTCAAAGTCTTCCCAGGCAGTCTCCTCTCCCACTACTAATCAACTCTTTAAGGCGTATGGGTGTGGCACCGATCTCTGCTTCTGTAGGCCTCGGCCTCTCACCTATACAGCAAGGGTTACAGTGGGGGGTGGGTCCTCTGGTAACCATGAGAGTTTGGCTTCCCCACTCACATCTGTATTATAGCGTGCCTTGCAAGATGGTAGTAGGTACCATTTTTATGATAGTCATTGGTACGACCCAACCGCGAGTAGAATTCACGATCTCCCAGTTGAGAGGCGGACACACTAACCACTAGGCCAACTCGTGGTCACGATTATGAAGGCTTTCTCAGATTTCTTGCTTTGTCTGTTCACTTTTTCAGATATTTGGAGTTCCTGGATTGTCTTCTGGCCTTAACACCTTAACACCTTATTACCTTATTGCCTTATTACCTCCGCCAAGGAGGTTATGTTTTCGGTAGCGTTGGTTTGTTTGTTTGTTGGTTTGTCTGTTAGCAACATTACGGAAAAAGTTATGAATGGATTGCTCTGAAATTTTTTCCAGAGATGTGACTGGGCACAAGTAACAATCCATTAAATTTTGGCGGTGATCCGGATCACCTTCTGGATCCCGGATTTTTTTAAAGGATTCTTGGCGGAGGTCTGCACTCTCCGAGTGCTTTTCTAGTTTTTCCCTGTTTTCCAGAAGTACCCAGCATACTGTATGTCTGATATTTTGACATACATTTGATTATACACAACGACTAGTCATCTGTTTTTCTATTATTATGTGTACTTCATGTATATTTAAGTTCATTAACCTACTGCTCTATATTCTATTTTTTTTTTAAAGATCTTTTTTTGGGCTTTTTGCACCTTTATTGGATAGGACAGTGTAGAGACAGGAAATGAGTGGGAGAGAGAGACGGGGAGGGATATGACCTCGGGCCAGAATTGAACCTGGGTCCCTGGATTTATGGTATGGCACCTTATCCACCTGAGCCACAACGCCCCCACTGCTCTATATTCTAATAAATCTCTCTTGTACAAGATGAGAGTGGTCCTGATTGAAATATTTTTATCTCCTGAATTCACTTTCATCTGTTTCTCTTTAACCCTCTCCTGCACAGCATTTAACTATCATCTGTACACAGTTTGCTTTTTTTCACACATACATATGTACGGTATTTTATGTAGAGAGATAAGCTCTATTGGATTCTCCATATATTTTCATTCGATTGTCTATACTGTGTTTATATTAGAGTCCATCTATCTGTCCGTCTTGAAGGTTGAAGGCTGAAGGTCTCATATACAAAGAATATTCAAGAACAACCTGCTGTTCCATTGCACCAGCACACAGATAAGCAAGAACCTTTAACTGTTCAAAGAGCACATGAAGAATCCTTTAAAGAACACCTCAGTACTGTCTGATAGAGTAATGATGGTGGTGGTGAGGATGGTGAAAGTGATGATGATGATAAAGATGATAATGGTGGTGATGGTGTTGGGGATGATGATAGTATTGGTGTGGTGATGGTGTTGGGGATGATGATAGTAGTGGTGGTGGTGATGGTGTTGGGGATGATGATAGTAGTGGTGGTGGTGATGGTGGTGGGGATGTTGATGGTGGTGATGGTGTTGGGGATGATGATAGTATTGGTGTGGTGATGGTGGGGATGATGATAGTAGTGGTGGTGGTGGGTATGATGATGGTGGTGATGGTGTTGGGGATGTTGATGGTGGTGATGGTGTTGGGGATGATGATGATCATGGTGGTAGATAGATAGACCTTTATTGTCATTGTAATGCACAAGTACAGCACAACAAAATTGGTTGGCTGTCCTTTGCTGGTTCAAATAGTATAAAAGATAAATAGATAAATACAAGACATATATTAAAAATATACACACATATTCAAAAGATATTCAAAAGATATTGCCCATCCTCATTGTATTGTGCATAAACTGGCTAATGACACTGTTGTACAGTATTCTCATTATTACAGGTTGTTGATGCTGTTTGAGTGTCCATGTTCAGTGCTGTTATAGTTTTGGTATAAAAGCTGCTTTTCTCTCTGTTTGTTCTTGTTTTTATTGCCCTGGAACACCTTCCAGAAGGCAACAATTTGAATAGGTGATGTCTGGGATGTGATGGGTCCTTGAGGATGCTGCAAGCTTTTCTGAGACAGCATTTTATGTAAATATCCTCTAGGGAGGGTAGAGAGCAGCCGATACTTTTTTGAACCGAGCACCGAAAAGGAGAGCTGTAAGCCACTGTGTCTGTGTGCGCCGCCATCTTGCCGGTAGTGAGGATGGTGATAGTGGTGATGCTGATGATGATGATGACAATGATGATGGTGGTTGTGGTGATGATGGTGGTGTTTATGATGATGCTAGTGGTGGTGGGGATGATAATGATGATGAAGATGATAATGGTGGCAGTGACAATAGTGGGGATGATGGTGTGATGATGATACTGGTGGCAGTGATATTGGTGGGGATGATGATAACAATAATAAAATCATCATCATCATCATTATCCCCACCACCACCATCATCATCATCACCATCATCCCCATCACCGTCACCACCAGCAGTATCATCATTGTCATCATCATCATAACCACCACCACCACCATCATCATCCCCATCACCACCACCAATATCATCATCATCATCATCATCATTATGATGGTGATAATTATTCTGGTGGTGGTGATGCTGCTGCTGATACTGGTGGTGGTAATAGTGATGGGGATGATGATGGTGGGGATGATGATGATATTGGTGGTGGTGATGGGGATGATGGTGGTGGTTATGATGATGATGACAATGATGATACTGCTGGTGGTGACGGTGATGGGGATGATGTGGTGATGATGATGGTGGTGGTGGGGATAATGATGATGATGATTTTATTATTGTTATCATCATCCCCACCAACATCACTGCCACCAGTATCATCATCACACTATCATCCCCATCACCACCACCAATATCATCATCATCATCATCATCATCATTATGATGGTGATCATTATTCTGGTGGTGGTGATGCTGCTGCAGCTGATACTGGTGGTGGTAATAGTGATGGGGATGATGATGGTGGGGATGATGATGGTGATGATGATGATGATAGCTGTGGTTGTGATGGTGGGGATGATGATGGTGATGATGATGATGATAGCTGTGGTGGTAATGGTGGGAATGATGATGGCGATGATGATGATGATGATAGCTGTGGTGGTAATGGTGGGAATGATGATGGCGATGATGATGATGATGATGATAGCTGTGGTTGTGATGGTGGGAATGATGATGGCGATGATGATGATGATGATGATGATAGCTGTGGTTGTGATGGTGGGAATGATGATGGCGATGATGATGATGATGATGATAGCTGTGGTTGTGATGGTGGGAATGATGATGGCGATGATGATGATGATGATGATGATAGCTGTGGTTGTGATGGTGGGAATGATGATGGCGATGATGATAATGATAGCTGTGGTTGTGATGGTGGGAATGATGATGGTGATGATGATGATGATGATGATGATAGCTGTGGTGGTAATGGTGGGAATGATGATGGTGATGATAGCTGTGGTTGTGATGGTGGGGATGATGATGATGATGGTGGTGATGATGATGATGATGATTATATTAATGATTTTATTATTGTTATGATCATAAATATGTTGTTAAATTCAAATTCAACTAAAACTAAAAATAAATATTTTGAACAAAAGATCACATTTTCTACCACATTCTTACCAAAAATAGTCAAATCTAGACTGTTTGTGGTTCTTCAGTTGTCTCTGTATTGGAACCTTTTTTGTTTTCTGGAGAATTTGGAACCAAAGTATAAACAACCAAACAAACAAACAACCAAACAAACACTGAGGCTTATGATAAAACAGAACATATTTTGCTCAGTGTACTCTCGAAGCTTTTGGGGATCCTGAACTGTCCAGTTTGGAGTTGTGGTGTTTATATCCTCTTTGTAAACATTTGGCGACAGTGTTGTGTTGTGCTCAGCAGGTTGCTAGGAGAAGAATGCAGATGAACACCAACGCGGTATTTATTAACATGAATAATGAACCTGAACTCATGATCCTGTGTTTTGGGCGGATGATTAAAAAAGCTTCTCACGGCGTTGAACCAGACTGAAATAAATAAGATTGAACCATTTTGTTGCGAGGACGAAGACCACGCAGAAGAATTCCATTCATCTCTGACACAGACTCAGGGAAACAGAGAGTGCTTATGATAATGACAGAGCGTTCTAGAACAATGGGGTTTGATGACGTCACGTGATGACGTTCTCGATTGTGTATTTTGAAGCTGGGATCTTTGATGATGCTTCGTGTTTCAGTTTCTGCTTGAGTCTGGCACTTTCTGTTCTAAAAGCAAGGCCTCGTCTCTTGGGATTCCACTCAGGCGTGATTAATGTGTCTCTCTGCTCACACAGTTTTTTTTATCCCCTGTATGGGTATGCAGTAAACTTTTTGAACTTACTTCTGGGTAAAAATAACACAACAGGGAATTTAAACATGACTGCCAATGGAGCTGATTTTATTTTATTTTTTAATAAAACTTGGAAAACTTCGAGGGTTTATGTATAGTGCACTAAGGCAGGAATACAACATCACGTGTCATTTTGTTATTGTAAATTAATCAGCAATGGGGTGGTGTGATGAAGTGTAGGTTACTGTATGTTACTAGACTGAAGTTAGATAAGATTATTTTACCATAAAGTGTTTTATTCTATCTGTTTATAGCTACATTTAATGTTTATGAAAATGAAAACCCTTCCTTCACCGGCCTCACCTTTTTCTCTGTCTTGAAGTTTATAAGACATAAAATAAAACACGGCTCGTCATGTTACCAAGAAACCAAAAGAGGTGTAAACTCCTCTGTCCTGAAGATGTCAGAAAACTTAAGATTACAGTTTTACCTCTGACTGTTACAAAGCTCTGACACTGGAGACTCCTTCCAGAAATGTTATATACACGTTTGCTTACAGAAAACACCTGCCACAGAGGTCCCTGTGAATCAGCTGTTAATATAAACTGATGATTTGCTTGCAGCTGCACTACTGTCAAAGCTGCTATTCTAGAACATTAATCAACACCTTCTGACCAATCATAATCCAGACAGTAATTGCATTTTACTGTGGAAAGACCTATAAAATCTAGTGGTTTGTAGGTTTAATATCGATTCTTCAGATGTCCCTCTGTCGGACTGAATGACTGAATAAATAAGTAAGCATGGAAGGAAGGAAGGAAGGAAGGAAGGAAGGAAAGTATGAAGAATGAACACACCCAGGTGTCTGATAAAAAGCCTCCCCCCCAAAAAAAAGAGAGCTCTATAAGCTTTTGAGTTTTATGACCTTGAAACATGATGTCCGTCCTCAAGGACAATGGAGACTTTCATAAATAATAAATGTTATTATCAGTAAAGAAACAACTAGATAGAGACTGTGACTAAAGTCAGAGTAATTTGTGCTAGCTGTTACAAACCGGGACGTCTGGTCACCGTACCAGATAGATCCAGAACGGTAAGAGATAGAGAGTGACACTTAGTGAGGAAGAGTTGTGCCCTGCTGCCCTGAACAAAATAATAAAAAAAACTGATTGAAAAAATCATGAAAATTGACAGAGTTATGAGTGATTGAAAAAAATCCTGTTTTTCATGGATCATTCTGGCTCAGTGATCCAGATCAGCACCAAAAGTCATAGCACCATAATTCAGCCCAGAGGGATTTTTCATGTGAAATTTGGTGATGATTGGTTGAGAACTGAGGGAGTAATAGTGTCCTAAAAGCATAATAATAATAATAATAATAATAATAATAAAGATCCTTAGTGAGAGTAACAATTGCCACCAGCGCTGCTAGCGCAAATTAATTATGAGCTAGTTTTATCAGAAAGGTCCAAGCTATATGCAGTATGGAGTGGGAGTGGTCACCTGAGCCCAGGTGCAAACAGCTGATTGGTCAGCACCTCCCACAGGATTGCCAGGTCTCATCCTAACTACATCTCAAAATCCACACAAAACACCTAAAAAGACCTAGCCTAAAAACTTTAGCGATTGGAAATGCAAGACACTTGAATGGGAAAGCAGGTCACCATAGTGCACACATTTCTGTTATACAGACATTATCCACTCCATAATCCCCTTTCCTTCTCCAAATCTTTATAATACAGTTTATTCTATCCACATTCACTGGATATGAGCAATCGTGCACTCTGATTGGCTACTCTACTACTAGGATATCAGCTCATATACCGTGAGTAGAGAAAAACAAAATGGTGGAGCGTGTTGCTGAACCAACCGAGGATGAAATAAAAACTCTACTCGAAAACAAACCCCCCCCCCAAAATACAAAACGCAACAAAATATGGAATGAAAGTATTTGATGGTAAGAACGTATCTTTTTTTATTTTTCAAGAATTATTATTATGATTTCATGCACATTATTTGCTTTAATCCCCTCAAATTAAATAACTTCCCAGCCACAGAATGGCCTGATATTTTGTGAGATATTACAGAAATAAACATATATCACAATGACCACATTTCAGACGGAACTAAATTTCACTGATTTTATGAAATCGAAAGGCCGTCTAGCTTTAACGTATAACTTCAAGTTATTTTCACTTTTCATTTTGTAAATATTATCCAGTGAGTGGAAGCCAGCATTTATAAATACAAAAATACAAAACACAAGAGTACCTTGATATTTTTTCCGTTCACCAAACCAAAATATACTTTAAATACATTTCCCCACAACTTTATTAACGCAGCATCTGTGCAGTGTAGCTAGTTCCGTAGCTCGCTATAGAGGGTCGAATTTAAAGGATTAAGATAAATAACATTCATCATTTAATTTCTGATTCATGGCTAAATGATAATGATGTAAACCCTGAAGATTAATTAAGCTTTGATAAACATGATGATACTAAAAAAAAAAAAAAGATACTAAAATAAAACAATCACCCACTAGGGGTTGCTGTTTATTTTTCCTCCCTGTAAAATCAAAACACGACAGTTTCTATATCAATCTATCATGGGTGTAACAGTTTCTCCAGCTCGATCTGTGTCAGGTCTCGGGTCTCGCTCTCTCTCTGACCATCTCCTCCATCCATCACACTGAAATTGAATCGTTCCCTGATGCCAAGACGCCACGAGTCCAATCAGCCGTTATATTTAACTCCGGCCCACCAGCTGGACGCCGCTCCTGCAAATCACGGGCTGTATGGCTGCCTGATTGATGCTAGCTGAGGGCTAAACGACCCACTGCTCTCCAATCTGCTGATGCTGGAGCTTTGAGCAGGAGGTGATTCTGCCTCTCAGTTAGAGACTTTCCCAAAGGTTTAACATCTGATTCAGCATTAAAAAGAGTTCTGCTGGTTACGACAAAAAAAGAAGAAGAAGGACAAGAAGAACAAAAAGAAGACCAACAAAGTGTAGCTGGGTTACTAATAAAATATAATAAAAAAATTCAGCAAAAAGTAGTGACCATTCATTATGTCATTAAAAGCTTTTGCTAATTTCCTTTGGTTTGGTTTGGAAATTATTCTGAATTTATTGCCACACTTTTCATATACACTCACTGTACTCTTTATGAGGAAAACCTGTAGATCATTCATGACCTTAGTTCATCAGCTAATCATGTGGCAGCAGCACAATGAACACAATCATGCAGATACAGGACAAGAGCTTCAGGTAATGCTCACGTCAAACATCAGAAAAACTCTGATCTCTGTGACTTTAACCGTGGCATGATCTGCTGGTTTGAGTATTTCAGAAACTGCTGATCTCCTGAGGTTTCACACACAACAGTCTCTAGAGTTTACACAGAATGGTGCAGAAAACAAAAAACATCAAGTGAGTGAGTGAGTGACAGTTCTGTGGGTCGAAACAAAAGCCTTGTTGATAAGAGAGGGTCAGAGGGAAATGGACAGATTCAAGGTGGTTTGAGCTTTTTCCCCCAGGAAGGATATAGTAACTCATATAATCACTCTTTACAACCGTGGTGAAGACTGGAAAAAGACCGTCTGTCCGGTGTGGGTGAGTCTGTGCTCACGATTGCCTAAGATCCCTGTTCTTGGCTGCAGAAGAAGATATCTGTACGGCGATGGAGGCTGAAAGCCTATACGCCAGTCCTTATAGTCTTTGCAGTTACAGTTAGTCAAACACATCCGCTGGGGCCTTAAAATTGAAGAGCAGTCGATGGTCCTTCCAGAAGTTATCCAGTCTGGACTTGAATGAGTTCAGAGTTGGAGCGGTGACCACTTCTTCTGGTAGTCCATTCCACTCGTTCACCACTCTTTGTGTAAAGAAGTGAAGCCTCTGTCTTGAGCAGCTGCGCATCTTTACGATCTTGAAAGGGTGCCCTCGCGTCATACTTTTCTTCTCCACAGGAAACATCTTCTCACAGTTGACCTCATACAGTTGATGTGTATACTTATATACATGAATCATATCCCCTCTCAGTCTGCGGTGGACTAATGTTGGCAGGTGTAGGCACCTTAGTCTTTCTTCATTCTTAGTCTTAGTCTTTCACTTCTGCAGAAGTGAAACCCAGTGTGTTTTTCTGTTGCATGCTGAGATGCTTTTCTGCTCACCACGGTTGTAAAGAGTAATTATATGAGTGACTATATCGTTCCTAATAAACAAACAAACAAACAAACAAACAGGCAATACAATTCTGTGAATGTTTGTAACATTATCTTCTGCTCCTCTGACCCTCTTCTGCTCCTCGGACCTGCCTGATCCATCCTGGTGCCCTGTGTCTGGTTGGAGTCTCATCGCATCGCTCCTGTGGAGGACGACCCCATATGGACAGTCAAAAGTCACACCTGGAAGACGCTCTGGACTCTTACAGTAATGCTTTTATGGCTGAGGACTTGCTAACTTTAGGACTGCAGTCATCATGAACAGTTTTGCACTCAAGTTTCCATCAATGAAGAGTTTATAACATCAACGAAACTGTCTTCATGTTAAAACTGTTAATGTTATAGTCATGTTGTCTGTTGTTGCCCAAATGAGGATGGGTTCCCTTTTGAGTCTGGTTCCTCTCAAGGTTTCTTCCTCATGTTGTCTGAGGGAGTTTTTCCTTGCCACCATTGCCACAGGCTTGCTCATTGGGGATAGATTAGGGATAAAATTAGCTCATGTTTTAAGTCGCTCAAATTGTGTAAAGCTGCTTTGCGACAATGTTTATTGTTAAAAGCGCTATACAAATAAACTTGACTTGACTTGACATTATTGAGGATAATAATTTTAAGCACTAAAATTTGTTCAAGTCCCAACAATGTTTTTCAAGCGAGACGGCCTTTCAATTTAATAAAATCGATAAAATTTAGTTCTCTCTGAAACTTGGTCATTGTGATATATGTTTATTTCTGTAATATCTCACAAAATATCAGGCCATTCTGTGACTGGGAACAGATCTAATCTGAGGGGATTCCCGAGCAAATAATGTGTGTGAGATCACCCGGTTTGTGCAGTCAAGCAGACAGATGAAGTTCATGTGCGCATATGTAAGTTTACCTTTGATTATCTCATCGTTTCCGCTGACTGACGATATTTATTAGTTTGGTCCTGCGTTTCCTTTCCTATGTACAGTGGGGCAAAAAATATTTAGTCAGCCACCAATTGTGCAAGTTCTCCTACTTAAAAAGATGAGAGAGGCCTGTAATTTTCATCATAGGTACACTTCAACTATGAGAGACAGAATGGGGGGAAAGAATCCAGGAAATCACATTGTAGGATTTTTAATGAATTAATTGGTAAATTCCTCAGTAAAATAAGTATTTGGTCACCTACAAACAAGCAAGATTTCTGGCTCTCACAGACCTGTAACTTCTTCTTTAAGAGGCTCCTCTGTCCTCCACTCGTTACCTGTGGCACCTGTTTGAACTCGTTATCAGTATAAAAGACACCTATCCACAACCTCAAACAGTCACACTCCAAACTCCACTATGGCCAAGACCAAAGAGCTGTCAAAGGACACCAGAAACAAAATTGTAGACCTGCACCAGGCTGGGAAGACTGAATCTGCAATAGGTAAGCAGCTTGGTGTGAAGAAATCAACTGTGGGAGCAATTATTAGAAAATGGAAGACATACAAGACCACTGATAATCTCCCTCGATCTGGGGCTCTACGCAAGAGCTCACCCCGTGAGGTCAAAATGATCACAAGAACGGTGAGCAAAAATCCCAGAACCACACGGGGGGACCTAGTGAATGACCTGCAGAGAGCTGGGACCAAAGTAACAAAGGCTACCATCAGTAACACACTACGCTGCCAGGGACTCAAATCCTGCAGTGCCAGACGTGTCCCCCTGCTTAAGCCAGTACATGTCCAGGCCCGTCTGAAGTTTGCTAGAGAGCATTTGGATGATCCAGAAGAGGATTGGGAGAATGTCATATGGTCAGATGAAACCAAAATAGAACTTTTTGGTAAAAACTCAACTTGTCGTGTTTGGAGGAGAAAGAATGCTGAGTTGCATCCAAAGAACACCATACCTACTGTGAAGCATGGGGGTGGAAACATCATACTTTGGGGCTGTTTTTCTGCAAAGGGACCAGGACGACTGATCCGTGTAAAGGAAAGAATGAACGGGGCCATGCATCGTGAGATTTTGAGTGAAAACCTCCTTCCATCAGCAAGGGCATTGAAGATTAAATGTGGCTGGGTCTTTCAGCATGACCATGATCCCAAACACACCGCCCGGGCAACGAAGGCTTCGTAAGAAGCATTTCAAGGTCCTGGAGTGGCCTAGCCAGTCTCCAGATCTCAACCCCATAGAAAATCTTTGGAGGGAGTTGAAAGTCCATGTTGCCCAGCAACAGCCCCAAAACATCACTGCTCTAGAGGAGATCTGCATGGAGGAATGGGCCAAAATACCAGCAACAGTGTGTGAAAAGCTTGTGAAGACTTACAGAAAACGTTTGACCTCTGTCATTGCCAACAAAGGGTATATAACAAAGTATTGAGATGAACTTTTGTTATTGACCAAATACTTATTTTCCACCATAATTTGCAAATAAATTCTTTAAAAATCAGACAATGTGATTTTCTGGATTTTTTTTCTCATTCTGTCTCTCATAGTTGAAGTGTACCTATGATGAAAATTACAGGCCTATCTCATCTTTTTAATTGGGAGAACTTGCACAATTGGTGACTGACTAAATACTTTTTTGCCCCACTGTATATAACATAACGTCTTTTCTTCTCACGTTCTGTTACTGTAGTTGGTCTTTCATGTTTCATTCGCACACTCACGTCCTCCATTTTTCTCTCCTGTTTCAAATTTCTATCCCACAATGCCTTGCGTGAATGGGGAAAGCCCACCACGTGATGCATGATGTAGTATCTTGTATTGGGTCATGGTGAAGCAGGAAAAAATAGCGGAGAATTTAGGGCCATGTGGAGATAAATTCATTAATTGTTCTATTTAAAAAAAAAAGAATAAAATTGGAAGTCTGTGATTCAAATTTAGTAGCTTTCAGTCCACTAAACAAAATTAATTGGGTGTCGGGAAAATTCTTTTTATGACCTATACTTAAAAAATCTGAAAGTCAGTCTACCTTTAAATTTATTTTCACACAAATTCATCAAGCCATGTGAATGGTTAGAAACACACACACACAAAAAATGTCTAAAATTGTCATTTAACTTTCAAATTCTGTGTTTAAATGTGGACACGTTTTAACTTTCCTGAGCATGACTTAGATTCTTCTGCCTCTTTAATCGGGTAACACACACAAACACACAGCATGTTGTAATATTTCCTTGAGTTGATGACATTGAGATTATTTCGGGACACACGAGTGCAGCAAAAATGTACTAAAACACTTGTCCTCTGGCATGTCTCTTCCACATGAGGTGTTGCCATAGTAATCAGTCTAATATGCAAAGCTGTGATTCCTCGTTTTTCTCAGTCCAATTCAATTATCCCCTTGCGTAATTAGCATTGGTAATGAAGCTTGTTTTACCAATTCATCAGGAGTCAGTGTTATCAGAAGATTCCTCTGTAATCAGAGCCTCATGCTGTCTGTTTTGTGGTTTGAGTTCAGAGCCAACATACCTTACCTCATCAAATAGTATCACGAAGATCGAGGAGCAATCAAAACAAGTCTGAGACAATCAAATTAAAGTCCTTCCCATGCCACATTCGGTAGCGCCGATCTCCGTTTCTGTAGCCCTCAGCCTCCCACTGATTACATAGCTGGGGTCCTCTGGTAACCACAAGAGTTTGACTTACTTCTCACATCTGTATTGTGGCGTCTCACCAGATGGCAGTAGGTACCATTTTTATGATGGTCTTTGGTATAACCCGACTGTGAGTAGAATTCACAAGCTCCTGGTTGAGAGGCAGACACACTAACCACTAGGCCAACCTGCGGTATTTAGGCCAACTCGTGGTATGGGACAAACTCGAGTCTGGGATAAAGTTCTGGAAAAATATCCCAAACTATGAACACCATTAAATCTATTATTTTTAAAAATGGAAAGAATATGGCACACAACTGCATCTATGCCTCAATGCCACCAAAAGACAGTGAGCAAGCGAAGAGGGGATTAGTCAGAGAAACAGCCACCATGCTACCACCACTGTGTTTCACAGTAGGGATAAGAAGCTTTTTTGCAGTGCTTTGTTCCATCCAAGGCTGAAAAGTAAAATTTTGGTCTCAGTAGACCACAGAACCAAGTCTCCAACACAAGTTGTAGGATTTCGTCACTGAAACAGATTGTAGCTTTCAAGATCCTGAAACTTGTAGCCAGAAAAGTGACAAAAGATCAGACATGCGGAGAATCTAGGAGATCATTTATGCTCCCTTTACGTATGAAAATAAACACACCTGCTTCAAATGATGCAACTATCACTGCCCACGTATCGTTTATGTTAGCATGGATGTTAAGCAGTGCATCCACTAGAGGGCAGCTCAGAGTCAAACAAACATGCCAATGGTGGAGGCGGTCGTAATAATGCACCTGTTAGGAAAGAGGCAAAAGCAAAGGAAGGGTTGTAAATGTTGTACACATCATATAGAGGTTTAAAATTTCTTACTGAATCGCATAAGCTCTCCTCAAAAAGTTCTACCATTTTTAAAACTTCTTCTTCATGTCCTGCTTGAATTATATTAATTAATTACATTTAGCAGACGCTGTTCTCCAGAGGGATGTACAATGTACCCAGAGCAGCAGGTGCTTTGCTCAAGGGCACTTCAGCCATTCCTGCTAGTCAAGGGACTCAAACCAGCAACCTTTTGGTCCCAAAGCTGCTTTTCTAACCATTAGGCCATGGCTTCCTTCATGACTTGAGTTACTGGCTACACTGCCCCCATGATTTCCAATGGTGCTGGTCCGTTTCTTCCAGTTCGAAACTGTAAGCTTTCAGAAAACATGCACAAATAAGGATGAAATGAACGTGGAGTATGAACAGAAAGCTCCATCCGTATCCATATACATTGTTAACGTTGAGCATAAATGAACCCTAAGGCAAAGATAAATATCCAATAAATCATGTATTTTCTCTCTGCAGAGGAAAACTGTAGGTCTGGCAGCCCTGAACATTATTATAAACTATTTAAGCAAAGCAGGGATGTGTTATTGACGATTACAGCATCACCTCAGTATACCGAGTATTAAATTCAGGTCCTCAGTTCATCAGATTTAATCACCATCCTCCACGTCTCGATGAAACAGAAAGGCCGCTGATGATAAACAGCCACTCGATACCTTGTGTATCAGCAGATTGTGTTTCTGTGGAGTGATGAGTATGAGCCTCAGCATTTACAACTCATTCGCATTCATTAATAAGAGACCAGAAAATGCTAGAATGCGCTATCTGGGCTGATCTCAGGGGGATGAAGTGTGAGGTGTTAGAAATGAGATCAGTGTTCACTCGGAATAATTCAGGCTTGGAATAAGACAAAGGAAGATGTTTGAAGAGAAGGATAAATAAAAGAGACGGATTAAAGGAAACATCCAGCGTTTTTCATCCTGTATGTGTAGTGAGAGTCAAGACAAGAATTTCATCACTGAGACTAAACATTATACCAGATTCACTTATAATGGAAATCTAAAGGGTGGAGGTTGTTTTTTTTTCTTTTGTCGAAATTGTTCATCAGTTCTTCAGTTAAACATTTATATACTGTAGGTAAAGCTGCAAATGTGTCGAATCACTCCTGGAACTACTTTTTCAGAGGGAAGAATCAGTAGTTGTTCAGTAGTAGAATCAGTAGACTCTGATGGTGCATGAATACCGCTAACCCTTCAGGAAAGTGGGACTACTTTTATTCTGTGTTGCTTCAGTTAGTGTTGTAGTCAAGACCACCTAAACCGAGACCAAGTCAAAACCGAGACCAAGACAAGCCCAAAACTTTGAGGGGTTGAGATCAAGTCAAAACCAAAACCAAAGTGTATTGAGACCAAGACAAGCCCAAGACTTTGAGGGGTTGAGACCAAGTCAAGACCAAGACCAAAGTGTATCGAGACAGAGACAAGACCAAGACTTTGAGGGGTTGAGACCAAGTCAAGACCAAGACCAAAGTGTATCAAGACAGAGACAAGACCAAGACTTTGAGGGGTTGAGACCAAGTCAAGACCAAGACCAAAGTGTATCAAGACAGAGACAAGACCAAGACTTTGAGGGGTTGAGACCAAGTCAAGACCAAGACCAAAGTGTATCAAGACAGAGACAAGACCAAGACTTTGAGGGGTTGAGACCAAGTCAAGACCAAGACCAAAGTGTATCAAGACAGAGACAAGACCAAGCCTTTGAGAGGTGGGAAGCCATGGCCTAATGGTTAGAGAAGCAGCTTTGGGACTAAAAGGTTGCCAGTTTGAGTCCCTGGACCAGCAGGAATGACTGAAGTGTCCTTGAGCAAGGCACCTAACCCCAGGCTGCTCTGAATATGTTGTTTGTTGCTCTGGATAAGAGTGTCTGCTAAATGCCCTTAATGTAATGGGTTGAGACCAAGGCAGGATGAGACTGAGTCAAGACCACAACCAAACCAGACCAGACCGGGGTGGGGTGGGGAGAGAATTAGCAATGAGTCATTTTATTGGTCACACTTGATGTAGGAAATTTTACATCCAATCACAGTAATGATGTGAACAAATAAATCAGACAATACACAGGCAATTTAATGAAAATGTCACAGTTGTTGTCTTGACCGGTCTTGAAATAAAATCCTGAGTCCTGTATGCCCGAGACCGAGACAAGACCGAGTAAAAATGCAGTCGATTCTGAGATGAGACCGAGATCTTCAAGAAGTGGTCTTGAGACCGGTCTCGAGTTCTACAACACGAGCGCCAGTGTTGGAAAGTGAAAGCTAAACATCTATAAAAAATGTTTGGGAAGATTTTCTCTCAGGTCTATCTCATCTTTCCTTCTGAATTTACATTTTATAATCACAAAATTTAAACATTTATTGATGGGAGTTCAACATCTGCCCCTTAAGGCCTCTGCATGCTCTTGCGACAAGACTTTCGCAGATAGCTTTTCGCAGACAGTTGTAATTTATTGTTGAGCGGGGAGTAATAGGCATGCGCGATGTTATTCACCGGCACAACGCAAGGGGGCGCGAAGTTGCTAGGAGTAGTTGGTGGGTGTGGTTAGTGGAGTGTTTATCCTCCGGTTACTTATAATGACTAGAACTTTTTTTTTTTATAATGACTAGAACTGGAGTCATATAGATGTACGTACTTCCTCAATCAACCGCTCTTCATGCTGCTCCATCTTCGCTTGTGTTTTTAAAAATGCCGATCGTGAAAACAAACCAAACCGGGAAAGTAGGGAAGCGGAAGTGCGTGTACAGCGGATGTAGAGTGGACCAATCAGAGCCCTCTTGTCTGCGACGCTGTCTGCGAGGCTTCTGCGGTGGTCACAATTTTTGGGAGGTGCGCGCAGAGCGTCTGCGAAGGTGGGGGGGCTACGCAGACGCTATCTGCGACACCGTCTGCGAGGACTGGGTTGTCAGCATAAATTGGCCTTTAGACTTCTATTAAAAGCGTGTTTGGGGTAAACAAGTCTTCTGTTCATTTCTCAGGCTCCAAATTCATGTCCATATTGTAATTATACACTTTCAGAACAATAAAACACTTTGGGATGTGTAGTTATCGGAAAAATAATCACCTTCAGGGCAGTATCGGTATTTCTGCTTAATCACATCACTGCGTCACTGATTATTTTACTGTAACTGCGCCACACACAGTGGTTATCCAGTTATTCAGCTGAGACACAGTACTGTGGCCACAGATTGGCTCCTTGTGCACAGAGCTTTGTTCTTTCTTTTTTCGTCTTTCTCTCTGCTGAGTGAGGTTCTCCAGAGCTCAGATTTGTGCTGCAGTATTTGTCGGTTTTTATGAGTCACCAGTAGAGGGAGCTGGAGTCCATCCAGAGTGATGGTTGTAAATCCACTGCAGGAAGTCTCAGAGAGAGACCGTATCTCCTGATGTTCATCTCTCTGCAGTCATCCACTCATCCTAAAGTATCAGAAAACATCAGAAAGCACTGGATCATCACATTCTAGGGGTAGAACACAGTATTGTGATGTGTATCTGAGTCCAGATTTCAACCCAAAAGAATAAACAAAGAAAGAAAGACAAAGACCTCTGCCCTGATAACACTACCCCCCCACACACATAGCAGGAGGTGTGTGAATTCAGGCTCTGACAGTTCCTCAACCTCAGCTACGTAACCCCAATTCATAATCGTGCTCAACTAGAGATGCATTCAGGAATGTTCTTATCATCCCATTCACACAGTTATTAGTTTTGTTTGAACCTGCCTGTGATTTTTTTTTGCTGAAGAATTTAGATGGTTCTGTTTCCTAAACAAATTTGTAGCCAATTTTGTAGTCAATCACCAAGACTCTGACCAGGAAGCTACTAAGGATGAAAAACATTACAAAGCATTGCATATTCATAGTTATTTTGATGTTCATGCTAATGTTTGTGTTAATGTTATTGTTAATGTTCGTTAATTTTCACAATAGTGTTCATGTTAAGGACTGTGAGTTGGCCTAATGGTTAGTGTGTCTACCTCTCGATCGGGAGATCTCGAATTCTACTCGTGGTTGTATCATACCAAAAACCATCATAAAAATGGTACCTACTGCCATCTGGCAGAGCACATTACAATACAGATGCGAGTGGGGAGTCAAACTCTTGCAGTTACCAGAGGAACAGCCCTCCACTGTAACCTTAGCTCTATAGGCCCTATGCTATGGGGACCTAGCAAATGGCCAGCGCACACAGGAAGGCCAGTACAAACTCTACAAGGATGTACTGAAGTCCAACCTTAAGGCTTGCAACATACTGATTGATACGTGGGAAGAGTTGGCTCTGAACCACTCTGAGTGGTGATCAACTTGCTACGCTTTGAACACTGTCGCATCAACAAGATCCAGGAGTGTCGAGTAGCCCGTCATGTGAATGCCAACGTTCAGGAACCAGTTACGACCGACTTTATCTGCCCGGATTGCCAGCATTGTTGCCGCTCAAGGACTGGCCTTTGCAGTCACCAAAGGACTCATAAACGCCAGCTGTGATGAGTCAGTTGAGAGAAAGATCTGCCGAAACCGACGGCTCAGTCCACCAGCTAGCTGTATAGGTGAGAGGCCGAGGGCTATAGAAACAGAGATCGGCGCCGCCCAATATGCCTTTAGGGTCTGGTTAGTACTGGGTCAGAAAACTGCCTTAGAAGACCAGGTCCTGGCGTGGGAAGGACTTTGACTTTTGATCATGTTAAAGCAATATGGTGGTGCAGTGGTTATCATTGTCGCCTCACAGCAAGAAGGTTCCAGGTTTGAACCTTGCGTCTGACTGGAGGGTGGAGTTTGCATGTTCTCATGCCTGTGTGGGTTCTCCGGTTTCCTCACAGTCCAAAGACATGTGGATTTGGTCAACTTAAATCCCCTATAGGTGTGAGTGTGAGTGGGATGGTTGTTCGTTTCTGTGTAGACTTGTGATAGATTGGCGACCTGCCACCACAGGGTGAACCCCACCTCTCTCCCAGAGTCAACTGGGATTGGCTCCATCTTCCTTCATGACTATGGATGGATGTACATGTTGTTCTTGTTCACATTCATGCTCATGGTAATGTTCCTGTTATTGTTTGGTCTTTGTTCAGTGAGCTCCATATCTCACTGCTCAATCGCAATCCCATGAAGATAAAAATCTCATGCTGGTGTAACTTTTTTCTTGAGTCCCACAGGATCCGAGTCCCCTCTAGCCTCAATCAAATGCTCTGGGAACCTTTCTGTAAGCTTTCTAAAAAGAAAATGCATATTCATATGTTTATCTGAATTCATATCTTTTCAGAACACCTTATCTGTGTATTTTGAATAACGTACTCAAAAGTATTCTGTCACACCACCTTCCTTCATGTTTTCCTGATGGTCCCACGCTGGAGCAGGTGTTATTAAGCAGCACAGTGGAGCTGTTTCATTGTAAATCACAGTACAGAGATCTTTTTACTGGGGATGAAGGATTGTGGGATGTTCACCGTCCATCCTACAGCTCTGGACAGATCAGGAATGAGCTCCAAAATGTGAAATGTGAAACGTGTCCCGGTTGCCTGGAGACGACAGTGAGACGGAGTTAGTGCTGCTGAGAGAGACAGAGAGAGAGAGAGAGAGAGAGATGTTCCCTCGCTGTATCCAGTAGTTCTAATGCAGGCTGAGGGTGCTTCAACATAACCTTTCAGCTAATTCAATAAATAAATAAATAAATAATCTAATGGCCTGTGAGAGGCACGGCTCTTTTTCTTTCCTCCACCGTCCATTTTCTGTTTATACCTGAACACTTTAATATGATAAATGACGACAAATCAAAAGCTTTAGAACAGAAACTAAATGATGTTCCAGCAGCAAGACCTGTGGTGTTTACTGGTTTCAAGACTTTCCAGAAAACAAGCCTTGAAGGAGAAATTTCCTTAGCGACTCACTTTACTGAATTTATTCAACTTTGGTTCTGGAAATGTTTGCGACTCACATGAACCATAACGTCAAGGGCGTAGGAGCTCCTCATCCGTCCTGCCGTCAAAACAACCATGATGACCAAAAGATTAAACAGAACTGAAATGTGAGAATGTGAGAGGGGACCAACCTCCACGACAAACTGTTTGCAACAGGAACATCAACAAAGGACTAAATTTTATTCCCTGAGAGAAGATCGACACAAGACATCAATCAGAACTGAATTCGCATGATAAATGAGAGAGGAGACACAATTCTAGTCAGAAGAAAATGTGTTAAGTTGACCTAATGACTAATTTGTTCACAAAAAATTGACAATACAATGAGCAAGTGCTGTGCAGAAGGTCAAGTTCTTTCAAATAAAACAGAACTGAAATCCATTGAGAACTGAGGGAGGAGATACAATTTAACTGAAAATAAACAAAGCTTTAAACAAATTGTTTACAACAAGAAAATCAAAAAACAAATGACCAACTTTTGTTCCTCAAGGGAAGATTGACACAAAACATCAATCAGAACTGGAATCAGATGAGAAATCAGAGAGGAGCCTGGAAAATTCATTAATTTGGCCTAATTAGTAACTCGTTAGCAAAAAATTTGACAAAACAACGACCAACTTTTGTGCAGAGTGATGAGTTCTTTCAAACAAAACAATCGGAACAGAAATCCATGGAAACTGACGGAGGAGATACGATTTAACTGAATTGTGGACGACGGATGGATGACAGACGCTGCGCCATGACAGATGAGCTAATAAGTCATAAACTGAGAAGTGTTTCAATCAATCAGTCAATCAATCAAATTTTATTTATATAGCCCTTTACAATAACCAAAAGGTACCCAAAGTGCTTTACATCAAAGCCATAAAACAGAACACCAAAACACATAAAAACACAGGTTTTGACTGCGGAAGGTGCCACCATGCTGCAGATTACAAAAAGCCTTTCAGAAGTACATGAAATAAAACAGACGAAACGAAGCACCCCTCAAAAACAAGACTCCCCTAGTCAGGATTGTATGCCAATCTAAAAAAGTAGGTCTTCAACTTTGATTTAAAAAGGCCGGGATCAATAGTGGTGCGAATGTCGGGGGGCAGATTGTTCCACAGTCTGGGAGCAGCGACAGCAAAAGAACTATCACCCCACTGTTTATATCTCGACCTTGGAACTTCTAACAGAAGCTGACCCGAAGAACGCAGGGCCCTACCATGATCACGAATAGTTAAAATAGTGTTTGTATAGATTTGATTTAGAATAGTGTTTGTATAGATTTGCTAAAACACAGCTAGCTAAATTACACTTGTTCTCTGTAAGAGTTGTAATTCTCCAACAATTCTTTCTCCATCTTAGGAAAAGTAGCTTCCAAATGTGTTTACTGCTTTATTTGGTGTGAGTCAATGTTTAAACACCTCCTTCCTGAAGATGTTGGAAAATTTAAAGTTACAGCTTGAACTCTGACTGTTACAAAGCACTGACACTGGAGACTCCTTCCATAGCAATGGATCCGTATCATCTCATCTCATTATCTCTAGCCGCTTTATCCTTCTACAGGGTCGCAGGCAAGCTGGAGCCTATCCCAGCTGACTACGGGCGAAAGGCGGGGTACACCCTGGACAAGTCGCCAGGTCATCACAGGGCTGACACATAGACACAGACAACCATTCACACTCACACCTACGCTCAATTTAGAGTCACCAGTTAACCTAACCTGCATGTCTTTGGACTGTGGGGGAAACCGGAGCACCCGGAGGAAACCCACGCGGACACGGGGAGAACATGCAAACTCCACACAGAAAGGCCCTCGCCGGCCCCGGGGCTCGAACCCAGGACCTTCTTGCTGTGAGTCGACAGCGCTAACCACTACACCACCGTGCCACCCGGATCCGTATCAATGATATTTATATTTAAAATTAATTTATAAAGTGAAGTTCGCCATACATGTCCCTGGGAATGAGCCATTACAAACAACAACAATGTATCAGAACGATCACATTAATATCAACTTTAAATTCTCAGAAATTAACCTCTGATCCTTGAACTCTGACTCACACTTGCATCAAAATCAATCTTTGTAAAATATTCAACCAGTGAGTGTGGAAATGATTAACACAGCGTGGCTTTAAATCTGTTAATTCCAAGCAATCCGCTTGGCTCAATTTGTAGGAAAAGTTTGAAAATAAAAATGGACGTAATGAGGTTGTAATGTAAGCTATCGAATTACAAAAACTTGCTCAAGTGAACAATTAAGTTATGCAATACGAGAAATCATAACATAGACAGAAAAAATTGGAAAGATAAAAAGTGAGCTGTGTGCTATCTATAAAAATATCAGGCTAGCAAAAAAATGTTTGCTAACTAGCTGCTCGGGTAACATTATCTAGCCTCACCTCCTGTTTAAACTTCTTGCACTTGGACTGATTCACTAAAATACCTGTTTTATTAAAAAGAAAAATGTCTTTATTTTATTTAAATAAAAACACCTTTGGACCAATCAGAGTCCAGAAATGCCGTGATGTAATCCAATATAAATTGCGAGCTGAATTAGTAGTTTGTTCCCGGGGGGTGTCATGGCTCAGATGGCTAAGGCACCATACCATAAATCTGGGGACCTGGGTTCGATTCTGACCTGAGGTCATTTCCCGATCCCTCCCCGTCTCTCTCTCCTGCTCATTTCCTGTCTCTCTACACTGTCCTATCTATAAAAAAAAAAAATTAGTAGTTTGTTCCTACATTCAGAAGGATGATAATGTATAAAGAAGGATAGAGTTTTTGATTGAACCTCAGTCGTAAACATTCTTTAAGCTATTAATAGACTTTGGTTTCTTGGTCTGGAATTGAGTTTTCACACCATAAAATCTCACTGAACACTGGTCATAAATCATCCACTGTAGAGGGTTGGAAGATTAACAAGTACAAGCACAGATGAACAAATGAAGAGGAGGTTAATATGGCATAAAGAAGTAAAGTAGGTGTGTAAAAGTAGTCCTGGGTTCTTCATTGGAACTGTAGTGAAGTGTGTATGCTATGTGGGAGTTCACTTGTTCCATGCCAATCTGTAAAAGAAGAGGGAGAGAGAGCGAGAGAGAGAGCAACAAGGAACAGAAAAAAAGTGGGCGAGAGAGAGCAGATGACTGTCTGTGAGTGGGAGTCTGAAGTTCCGTATTAGCACAGATTTCTAGCCATAATGCTAACACGCTTAGCAACAATGTGACACTGCCGGGATCAGTGCACTGGCTAAAGTCTCGCTCAGGCTAATTAACTCACGGAGGTCGAATCTGCAGCTCCATGTGGAGAGGCGTAATTAATCAGAATGCTGACGAGAAGCCAGGGCTGGGCAACAAACTGTGGCCTTCAAACAAACTCCTCTACAGAAAAACGTTCAGACCTGGGTCATCTCTGCTGTTTGGGACTCGCTTCAGTGGTGAAGAATTGTTCAGAGCTGCAGGGAAAAAAAAAAACCCTCAGCACTCACCCCCTCCCACTGGAATATTGATTATACTACTAGTACTACTATAGTACTTTTGCCATTGTTTTTAATTAAATCTGTTTTTAATTGTGTGGCATCTCTAATTTCATCCTGTATCATTATCAATCAACATTTCCTCTCTCTCTATATATAGGACATGGCGGCCCTCAAGTGGGACATCACCAATCTAAGGTACTATCTGTCTGATTAGCATTTCACATTAATCACAGATCACACAACACTCCAATGGATATATAAAGCAAAAGACACCAATGCATGCTTTCCCCGCTGGTTTTTGTCCCTCTAAGACTTCTCTTTCCAGGTCTAACACAGAGCTGGGACCCAGCACAGGAATGTTTATGGGCTTTCAAGGCGCTATTGCCTCTGGGCATGGAGGGTAGGCTTAGAGCTGGGGGCAGGGACTGACTGTAGTGGCAACTTTAAAAGTTACCACCATTCTTATGCATCGCTCCTCACTCTGATGCTCCAGTGGTGCAGAAAGGACAGTACCACTTTAGCACCCACATTAACCCTAATACATTAACTCAAATACACCATGTCTAAATCATTAACTCAAATATATAAATCCAGTGGCGGCTGCTGGTTTTTAAAACAGGGGAAGCCCATTTTACGCATTCATCGTAAAACCTGTAGGCCGGATATCAAAGCATAGAAAGGTGTGCCCCATTAGCATAGTGAACTAGACAACCCCACCTAGTGGCAGAAAGTATTTTTGCTTGTACATTTCATGTTATAGTCTGGCTTGCCAGGCTAGTGCCTCATATCCTTAATCAAAAATATCAAACATCCAAAAATCACTGGCTATTCAACGAAGAGCCTTGAACATCATACCCTGATATGCAACACAGAGTCTTTAACACAACACCCAGCTGTGCAATACATCCTTGAACATCTTCTGCAACACAGTCTGGAAATTCATAACCAGGTAGGCTATGCAACACACAGAACCTTGAATATTATACCCAGGTATAACCTATAACACAGAGCCCACCATTCTCTTAACATTACTGAACAACATACACACTTCAGATTCATGAACATTATATGATGCACACTATTTATACACAAATTCTGCCCTCCGCTCCTTTTCCAGAAAATGGTCTGTGACCCTGTCATACTAGCTGGTTGTGCTTTCCAGAGACTTTACCAATTTCTGTTAGCAGCTAGCACTGCAGATCCCAATAAGGCTCAAGCTAGCCTACAACCAGATTGAACTACAAATGAAATAAACGAGTGAATTCGCGAATGATCAAACTGATAGAATGGATGAAAGTTAACGGAACACAACGAGTAATATTTACATTTATTTACAGAGTAATGTACAGAGACATCAATGAGAAGAAACGTTTATATGAAAAGAAAGTCGGACAGCACTTTGGCACACGACTACACTTTCTCGACATCCGCTGGGGACTGACTGATCATACTTCCGTGTTCCTCGCCGAAGCCGAAGTACAGAGCCCGCCCTCCTCATGTCTTTCAAACACTACCTCCAATAATCCTTCATCAGCCCGGCTTCTTGTCCCTCCCACTGTCTCGTTTAGTCCCAGAGAAGCCCGGCTTCCCTGGAAGTGACGATTTTGTCGATTTTAACCAATAACAACTAGCCAAAATTGGCTGTTCAGAGCCCTCTCATAGACTGCAATGGATACCCAGCTGCCAGCCATAGAGCCCATTGAAATAAGAAAGGTTACAGCCAGTGTTGCCAGATTGGGCGGTTTTAAGTGCATTTTGGCGGGGTTTGAACATATTTTGGCTGGAAAACGTCAGCAGTATCTGGCAACGCTGGTTACAGCCTGGCAGCAAAGGTGATTCTCGTAGCGAACTGCAAGTTCGTCAGACATCACTCAAATAAGTTACAGGATAGTTATGAATGTAAATACAATCTTGGGCATATATTATGTTATGCAAGTTATTGTTTTAATGAGAATTCAACGTCGTAGATGCCACAGTTTAGGGAGAGAATTTTAGGGGAAGCTCGGCTTCCCTTGTTGTCTGAGAAATCGCCCCTGTATAAATCAAATACACCACCTCTGATACATTAACTTAAATATATAACTCAAATACACCATTTCTAGTACATTAACTCAAATATATAGCTCAAATACACCACCTCTAATACATTTACTCAAATATATAACTCAAATACACCACCTCGAATACATTAACTCAAATATACAACTCCAATACACCACCTCAAATACATTAACTCAAATATACAACTCCAAT